>NC_022024.1:2139317-2140917 GCF_000317375.1 Microtus ochrogaster
ACACATTCAAGAGGGATACATAGTACACATTCAAGAGGGATACATAGTACACATTCAAGAGGGATACACAGTACACATTCAAGGGGGATACATAGTACACATTCAAGGGGGATACACTCTCAGTACTGACTGTGGGCACACATTCAAGAGGGATACATAGTACACATTCAAGGGGGATACACTGTCAGTAACTGACTGTGGGTCAGGGGAGCGAAGATTCTCAAGGACCCTGGTCATTGTTGGGGCTTCTTCTTGTGGAGTCTGAGAAAAGGGGATCTGGTTTCCAAGGGGCATAGTTTGGGTGTTTCTCCACTTTGATTGCTAGATTAGGTCATTCATACCTACCATGCATGCCCAAATATTCATAGAGGTAAAATAGAAAATCGAGGATTTGGTGAAGAGTGGAGATGATTCCAAACTCAGTCATGATTTAGACAGAAGCATTTGTTTTCTCCTCTCCTTCCATTTGACAGAAAAACTTTGAGGAGAAATAAGCAAAGTGGATGCAGCCTGTTTTCTTTGGGAGATCAGCCTGATTCTTTGACGGCCCAGCTAGCTGGCTGCAAACACTAAGTTTTCTCCCCTTCAAATAAAGGAATCATCAGTTATGCTCTGGGTGGGACAACTTGCTGCCAGCTTGCAAATGAGGCCGATTACCAACATTCCTCATCTCAAACCTGTGAACGTGAGCAGCACGGAAGGAGGCCCAGAGCACCCTGCTGTTGGCCATCAATCCGCCTTATTAATGGAGGCGGTCATGTCAATGCCAGTCTCTCATCTTCCTAATGCATGGCCTCTCCCTATCCCATTGTTTACAGGTTAAAAGGTGTGTGCGCTTAAAACAGAGATTCATGAGCAGGAAAAAAAAAATGCCCTTGTATTTTCTTTCTAAATTTAGTGAAATCGATTTGAGGGGAAGCGGTGCTGGTGTCTGTGCGTGGGGCAGCAAGGGTTCTCCTAATGGCATCTCTGTTCCCAGAGCCGCGGCCTGGTTAAAAGATGTATAGAAGTGCATGCTAATGTAATTGCCACTATGTCACTGCTTGAAAGGTCCCATTAACTAGTAGCAGACTCATATAAAAGGGCTGTAGATAAAGGCACAGGGAGTGTGGGAGCCGGAGAAGGCCTGTGGAGACAGGTATCTTCTGTGCTGGGAGAAGGTTGTGGATTTTCTCCACCTTGATTCCCGCTAAGCGCAGAAATGATGAGCTATGGGTGGCATTGCTAACTGCAGGGATGCACTATTGTTGTTTTTGAGATGTCACGTCGGTCTTGAAACGTATCAAGACAGTGGAATATTGTCATATTTGGTTTTCTATTAGGTCCTTAGCTCCTATTTATCAATATAAAACAGAAGACCCTGTGCTCATGACTGTGGGTCTATCTAAGACCATCATTCAATCAATTATCACAGGAAATCATGTGGTCTCTTCTTCTGGAGGCACCTGAATCTGAGGACGATAGTTTCAGGATGGACCTGGACTCAGCGTAATGATTAAAATGACCTGATATGTTCTAAGTCTCAAATGATTCGGTGTCAGTAAGTGACTGAGAGGCCCTACTATGAGCTCAGAAGTCCCTGGTCTTCATTCACAACTTA
>NC_022024.1:2142881-2147773 GCF_000317375.1 Microtus ochrogaster
TCTCCATTCACAACTTACCTCTGTAATGTTCTAAACTTTCTCTGAATATGAGTCTTCCTAGACCAAGGGTTCATGAAGGCTGAGGAAAGTCTCCCAGTTCAAGTTTCTCCGAGCAATCATGGCTGGAAGCACACATGGGTTTTCTTTGTTACAGCAGCCGGGTATGAGCAACCTGCTCGTGATCACTGCACCCCGCCAATAGGGACTATTATCCTGTTTTTAGTACACGAGGAACCACAGCTTCAAGTGCTTCACTAACTTGGCAAGTGAGGAAAGTTTAAATTTTAAAACACGCTCCTCCTAATGGCCTTGTGTACCTCCTTGTGTCCAACCTTAAAAGCGCACGTGCATCTTAGAGGCACATTGGTTAGATCTTAGCTATGTGACCACATCCAAGTCCTTTCCTCCCTGTCTCTCTCTGAGTCTATGTCTCTGTCTCTCTCTCTCTGGTTTTAAATCTGCAAATGGAAGGCAGAAATGTATCTGGCGGGGTCACACAAAAACAGATACTCATTAGCTGTCCTAATTTTGAAACGTACCCGGGAAATTTGATAGGGTCAACTTGTGGCATTTTGAGACTTGGAGTGATGGTATCAGCTCATCCTCCCTCTTGACATTCTGGAGAGAAATTGCTAATGTAAGGTGTTTCGGGGTCCTTGAAAACATCGATATCATTAACAGTGCTAGCATGAAGAAACCAGTTGATCCGATCAACCCTGTTGGAAAAGCAGGGAAATTTGACCTTGTAGAGATAACACAGCAGCTTACTGTGCACATCTGGACCTGTCTGTGTGGCTGACTCCTGGCTAGTGGTAGCAAAGAGACTCAGAAGTACTTCTTGTGGTGGGAAAGTTTTGCATGTTTCTGAGGCCCCTGACTAGGGTCTTTGGGGTGGGAGTGGAGGGCAGGTAGGGAAGCGGGCAGGCTAGACTGTTCTCTTAAACACCCTGGGCGAGAATATGACCACTGTCACAATTTCCAGTCAAACTTGAAGCAAGGTTTAATTAAATATTGGACAGGATGATGGACTCTGGCCAGGGCCATGCCTCAAGCACAGCTGGAGGATCATGAGTTCGAGGCCAGCTTGGGCTACAGAGTCAGTTGTGATGGCGCATGCCAGTAGGATTTGCTGAAGGAGGCAGGGGCTGGAGAGATGGCTCAGTGGTTAAGAGCACTGACTGCTCTTCCAGAGGTCCAGTTGGGCTAAGCAACCACTGCAGGGAAGTGCAGACATGGCTTCCATCTTATATCAACAACAGCCTCTAGCACCTCAGGAAGTGCCCGTCCTTACACAAGGGCCTTATGGGTTGGAGGCATTTTGTTTTATGGATCTCTTAGTCACAGTAATGAAAACTTAGAACTTTGGCTTTCATAATTCACTCCCATACCACCCTCTTTATACAAACAAAACCGCTTTGATTTCTTATATGAAAGACTGAAGAAGAGAATTCGGTTCTAAAGACAAGCTTAGAAATTACATTGCAGAAAATATAATATGCTTTGGTTTATTTATATAGACCATGAACAACGTAATTTAAATAGTCCCGTAACATGAGTACCAGTAACCGGGAACTGAAATAGAAGATGAGGAGGAGGAAGGACCCCCAGATGGAACAGGTAGAGAGGGGCCTAGCTCTGGACTCTGGAGAGCAGCACCTGGCTTTGAATCCTAGAGTTGTCAATGAGTGACTGTGTTGTGTTTTTTAGAACACTATTTTAGCTCTCCATGTGCTTCATTCATAAAACAGCGTAATGGTTTCAGTTTCACACTCCCGCTGCAACTGTACTACATGCATAATGGAGAAACAACATGACTTGCCTGCCCTTCAGGTCTAGTGGTCCAAAGTCTGAAATAGATTTTATCCATTTCAACAACCAAAGGCAAGACCTTGCTCCCTCTATAGCTCCTGGAGAGACCTTGCCCTGCTCAGCCCCCATCTACATTCCTTGTTGTGAGGCACCTCCTTTATCACTGGTCCAGGAAGAGTGTTCTCATGTTTTCTTGCCTCTGATAGTTCCTTAATGACATCTTCTCGCTTTGACCTTCCTGCTCTCTTCATATAATAGACCTTTGAAGGGGTCCATCCGGATCATCCACGGTAATCTTCCTGATTTCTAGGTCCTGGCTCAAGCACAGTTCTTTCCTGTCATGTGAAGCAGCATATCTTCACAGACATCCTATATTCATAGGTTTCACCTCAGGGTATCTATGTAGGTTGCTACAGAGGCTAAAATGTTATATAACACAATTAAAATGAAATCTGGCATAATATGCGCTAAATATCTGTAATTATAATTGTAGCTGAGTTTGACATTGGCAATAAGATATCCCAATTCCAGCCTGTGGTACATGTGCAGAATGGGTCAGACACATGGGAATGGGCCCGTGTGCCTCTGGACCAAAAACTGCCTCTCTGAGGTCCATTTTCTGCATATTTTAGGTAAATACGTTGTGTCCCTTGTTGTAGCAATGATGATTGGGAGGTTTGGCAAATGTCTTCCTCTGGAAATCTGACATGTTAAGCATGACAGAATCTTAAGGACTTCAGGAACCTTTTGCTTTCAAATGCCTTAAGCTGACGTCAATTGTGGTGTTATCTGTTTGCTTCTCGTTAAGGTTGTAGGGTTACACGGCTTGGAAATAAGGATGCTGGATGAACTCCTTAGCACTAATAAGTTAAGAATATCACTAGAAAGGTAAGGACCAGAGTTGTATGTATTAGTTTCCTGGGACCGTAACACATCACTACAAACTGGGTGACTTGGACAATATATTTAATCTCTTTTGTCCCCAAGTAATACAAATATAAAAATACAAATCAGTTCGAGTTGAAATCAAAGTGTCGGCTGGGCCATGTCTTCCTGGGGCCCATTAGGGAGACTCTGGTCCTGGATCCCCCTCAGAGCTTTTGGTAGTGGTTGGCATCCCTTGACTTGTGGCCTGTCTGCCTCCAGATACATTTCCTCCTTGTCGTCTGTCTCAGAACCCTGTCTCTCTCATGAGTAGCCCTTAGGACCCAGCTGCATAACCCGGGGTGTGTGCCTCCTCCCCAGACCTTTTGCTTCAGCAGACTGAACCGTAGGAGATGATCTTCATCCTCATGCTATATATAGTAACACCCCTAGTTCTGAAGATTAAAAACAGGTGAATGTACCTTGATGCGGGGTGGGGTGGGGACATTTTCAGCTCCTCAGGAAGATGGGGAAGTGGGTGGTGCCTTTCAGAGACAACCAAGAATCTTCTGTTAGCAGCTGGTTTATCAGAACATCTCTGCTTCTCTGAATACAAGTATTAATGAGGCATTGTTGGAGCAACCCCAAACAAAAATAAGAATGATTGACATTCCTTCCTTTATGAGGGAATTTCAACATCCCACAAAGACCTGTGTACTGAAGGCTTGGATACCACTCTGGTGTGCTAAATTGGTGTGTGTGTGTGTGGGGGGGGTGACAGCTTGATGAGGTGTGGCTCATTGGAAGGAAGTCAGGTTTTTGGGGTGCACCCTCCTCTCTGTCTTTGCTTCCCATCTGCCTAAGAGAGGCAACTTCATTTTATCCCTCATTTGCCTCCGTGCCGTTTGCTCCCTCACAGGCCCAAAGCCGCGTGGCCAAATGGTGTCGGATTGAAACCTGAAGCTAAAATAAATCCTGTCCATTTAAGTTGATTCTCTCAAGTCTTTTGTCATTGTAATGAAAGCTGACTAATACAGGTTTCCATTCCTAGCAAATTAAACAGAAAGCACATCTGAAAACAACTGAAACCTCTAAGTAAAAGACAAGATAGCAGGGAGATCTTCCAAGGGGTGCTAGGCAGAGCTATGGTGGTGGCAGAGTGCCTCTCGGGGGGGGGGAGGCTAGACAGAGCAGTGGTCAAGGCAATGTGCCTCTCAGGGCCTCCACAGCTGGGCACAGGGCTGTGCACCAAACTCGAAATCCACACCATACCTGGTACATGCTAGGCCAGCCTTCTACCACCAAGAAACACTTGGACCATTTTGTGTTTTTATTTTTGAGACAGGGTCTCAGTAAGTTCCCAATTTGGCCTTGAACCGACTCTGTAGCCCAGGCTGCCCCATGTTCCTTCTGCTTTATCTCCCGAGAAGCTGAGACTCCAGACTTGAGTCACCAGGTTTAGGTAGATGTTGGGGAATATTATTTTAGCTGGGCAATGGTGTGTTACATTTGGTCATGCTGCAGAATATTACTTTAGCTGCATAAAGGTGTGCTACTTTTGTTTACATTGAGTTTCTTTAATGTTTTAAGGATGTGTGTTTAATTATGTAAAGATATGTTACATCTATTTCATCTTGCCTGTCTAAAGTACCTGATTGGTCTAATAAAGAGCTAAATGGCCAATAGCTAGGCAGGAAAAAGGATAGGTGGGGCTGGCAGGGAGAGAGAATAAATAGAAGGAGAAATGTGGGCTTGAGAAGGAGAAGAACGAGAGAGGGAAGAGAAGGGAATGAGGGAGAAGCCCAGGGCCAGAACCCAGCCAGGCTTCGAGACAATAAGGAAGTAAGAAAAGGTAAACAGCCACAAGGCAAAAGGTAGATAAAGAAAAACAGGTTAATTTAAGTTAAAAGTACTAGCCAGAAATGCTATTAGCCAGGTCAAGCATTCATAACTAATAATAAGTCTCTATGTCATGAATTGAGAGCTGCTTGGTGGCCTAAAAGAAAAAGCCTGGCATAGGTTGACTCTTTTATTTCTACTTATGTAAAATGAGATAATAGCTATGGATGTGCTCTGAAAATGTAAAAGCCACAGAGACCTGAGTGGTATGTATTAATCATGCAATTTAACTCCTGCTTATCAGTTGGGCAGGAAATAAGTTAAGTGGTTTGCTCTGAAATTTTGCAGGGGAAGTCCATGTCAAGAATTGCAGGCCTCAC
>NC_022024.1:2148364-2172715 GCF_000317375.1 Microtus ochrogaster
TGTGAGCCATGCACTGTCATTGGGCCGCCCCTGAGAGCCATGCACTGTCATTGGGCAGCCCTGTGAGCCATGCACTGTCATTGGGCAGCCCTGTGAGCCATGCACTGTCATTGGGCCGCCCTGTGAGCCATGCACTGTCAGTTACGTCAGCATTGCTCCTGCCATTCTTTCCTGTCTCCTTCCACCCTCACAACTACTTACAGAATATACTGAAGCACACAGAAAAAAGTAATGTTTATGAATTTTAAACTAAAATGAGCCAATTGCCTCAACACAAAGCCGGAAGAGTATGTTACCTTGGGGACTATCAGGAATACGGGTCCCAGTTTGAGTCAAGTACAAGATGTGGCAGCAATGCCTTGTGATGGCTCCTGGAGTGTTTCTCATATAAATCCCCGGGGTGCAACAATGCCATGCTTTCTTCTCAGCAGCTTCCAACTGCTCACCAAGCCTTGCGGACACCCAGATTCTGTGCTGGCTGAATAATGAGGGCATGTTATATGAGAAGGAAAATACCTGCACTTGGCATGCCTGACTTCCACGATGATTTTAAAAGGATACATCAAAAGGACCCATGTTCGTTATTGAGGATGAAAGAAGGAGAATTTAGAGTGTTGATATTTTTCAGGCCTTTCAACTAAATAAGATCATTCTTTTCACTAATAATAGATCTGCTGGAAATTAAGTGTTGCAGGCAGTTAGTAAGGTGGTCTGTATTCATCCTGCCTTCTTGTAATGTTGCCTTGCTGAGGGCTTCTTCCCTCTGTGTGGACAGGACTTGTGCCTGCCTTCCAGCCAACAGGTCAGGATCCCTGCAACTACATGCATGCAGCTGTGTAGCAACCGTGTTCCTGAGGCTTCATCTCCATGTCTTTCTCCTTGGCTAGTGTTGAGGCATGCACAGAAACCAGGGCAGCCTCCAGCTGACAGCCAACACAAACTGAAGCTTCCAGTCCTCCTTCCACAAATTGGATTCTGCTTGCATCCTTAGCCTAGAAGCAGACCCTTCAGCTGGGTCACTGATAAGAACTCAGCTTCTTAGTTGTATCCTTGTGAGCGTGTGAACAGAAAACCACACAAGCATCATGAGGATTCCTGACCCACAGGGACTGGAAGATAAGAACTGTGTGTTCTTGTGCTTCTAAGTTTGGATAATGTTGTTAAGTAACAGCAGATGCTAATACAAGGTCTTTTAATTTTCCTCTACCCGTAAGGGCTTGTCTTAATGGAGAAAGGTAAACCATCGACGCCATAGGTATTCAAAAAGCTGCTCATCATTTTGTGCTGCCTTATATGTATTTAGGGTAGATATTGTTTTTATTGTAATTTCCTTTACACTCTCTTTGATGCATTTTCCAGAAACAGAGGGCTATTGAGATGACAAAGCCTGTAAAAGAATTTTCCTGACTTCAATCTCAGGAACCTTCGTGAAGGGATAAGGAGAAGACCCCTCCACAAAGTTTCCTCTGACCTCCGCACCCTTGTAAAAGCATGTGTGTTCTGCATGCATACATAATACACACACATGTGTATATATGCACACACACAGACTTAAACACACAAAGATAAAATTTAACAGCAAGCGCAAAATATACCCCATGAATATTTTGAAAGAGTAGAGTAATGGTCATGTCACAAGAGTTCTCTGATAAATTAGTGACAAACAAAAACTTGTTATACTAAGAGAACAGTTCCCTGATGAATTGGGTGTTCTTCTTACATGTAAACCTTATTTTACTGGTTGTTTGTGTGTTGATATGTGTGTGTCTCTAAGCATGTGATAGTCAGAGAATGACTTTGTGGGATCACTTCTCTCCTTCCACCTTCATGAGTCTTCCAGGAGTTGAACTTGAACCATGAGGCCTACGGGGTAAGCACCCTTCACACTGGCCATCTTAAAAATGAATCCCATAAACATGATACCTGAGTTTTAGCTCTACTCATCTCTGTCAGCCTTGTTTGACTGGTCTCCTCTATAGGGAAAAGAAGTGAAAATATTCTCATTTCACTCCTTGGCAAGGCAGGATAGTTTGAAATGGAAATGTTGTGAGATTTGCTGAGTTTTCTGAGACTGATGAAGACATGCGGACAAACTGCTCAACTCTAAAGATAGATTTAGGCTAGTTAGACATTGCAGATGAAAATCAAGCAAGGATAGTGATGGATGATATAGACACATCAAAAGAATCAGACTTCAGCATCGAGTGATTAAAGCAGGCCTTGGGGAATCAAAAAGCTCTTGGAAATGGTCACACAAATGTTTTAGACTGGGCCACTCAAGACAAATATGAACAAAGGAGGTTAAAATGTACACTTTTTGTATGCAGCTCCAAAAATTAAAAATAATGCCCTTTCTTCTAAAGAATAAAATCAGTGCTTCTGTCTTCTTGTTCATTTTTCTTCAGACTTCTTGTCTGCTTCTATACTACTGTATGGCTTGCAACTTCTGTTATAAGGGGGTTTTTCTGTGCTTCCCAAAGAGACTAAACATCATGATTTAAGTCTAAACAATGTGTTGCTCATCACTGGTTATACTGAAGGAGAAAGGTGGCAACCACTCCTGCCTCTTAGGAAGAGGGCCATCAACTCGGTAGAGAGGGAGCTGTGTGGGCCCCGTGACCTGTGTGGCCACTTGCGATGCTGAAGTCCCATGAAATCCTCTGGCCTGTGTCTATTCACAGACAGCCCTGAAAAGTCCAGTGGTATTCAGTATCTGTGAAACATCTTTCAAAGAATGGCTGACCAAATGCTGCAGCCATGGCAGAGCTGTCGTACCTAAATCAAAGCTGTAACAACACCTGTTTGCCCCTCAAGCACTGTGCCGTATTCATGTTGGGGTATACGGTGGTGGTGGATTATTGCTATTGTGTCTGAATTTCTTGGTTGGATTAAAATGCCTTATTCTAAATCTCTTGGGTTTAAGGACCTTTCTTTACCTATTTTTTTTTTTCAAATCCCAGCCTACTCGAGGAACCTTTGTCATGGTTACATTTTATCATTCCTAATTCTACTAACATTTGAAACTGAACAAGCTTGTTCAGAGAATGGAACTTTATGTCCTTATGACAGTTGATGCGTATTTCTGTGTGCAGTCCTGAGAAGGACAGAGCCATTAGCAGAGTGAGCACTGGTGGCACCGGGGATCATCAAACTCGATGTGTGACAGCATGAAGGTGGCATTAGATGCTCTGTCTTGCATATGGTCTAGTAGATAAGAATTTCAGTTCAAGTATGGCAGAAAGAGCGTGCATTGTATGTGTGGGTGTCTGGGATGAGAATGGAAGGAAGGGTCGAAAATATTGCAGGTAATGTGTGTGTAAATACTACATTCCCCAAACTGCTTTTGTTAAATTTCTCTAATTCAAAAAATTAATAAAGGTAGCAAATCATTTACATTGTACGTATATGGGACATCTTAGGCACTGGAGTATAAGTACACTAAAAACTGATGAGAAAACAACATTAATGGAGGTATCATTTTCTTAAAACTAATACTTTGGCAAGAGAAGATTTAAATAACCATTGATCGATCCGTTTTGTCGTAAAAATGTTAATGTACAAATCACTTGGCTTGATATTTTGGGGGTAATTTAGCCACATAGCAATCAAGAGATTTCCAAATTCAAGAAATTTTAATTTCCCAAAACAAATACAAAGGCGGCAACTTGTGAACCATTATCAGCTTGTACCAATGAACACATAATTATAAAAAAGAAAGAAAGGAAAACCCTTTCCAATACTCTTAATACCCTAGGAAATGTTGATATGGTTTTAGTAGATATAAGAACATATAGTGAAATACATATAGCATTGTAGCTCTTCCAAACACACAAGGCAATGTACTATTCAATCCCTTCATTTATGAGCGGAGAAGTCTTCAGGTTGGATGAGGTGAGCAAGGCTCTGCAGCTTGCACGCTCTGCTGGCAGGAATCACAGGCCTTCTTCAGTGAGAGACCAAGTTCTACATGACTGGCTTTGGCTTTCTAGACGGAATGATAAGTTGGTCTTTGCACCCTTGACAGATGTGCTGAGAAAGTGTACAGTTTTATTGGCCTTGAAACACAAGGTGAAAAATAAGAACTCACAAGAACATGGCTACGTTCCATTAGCTAGTCTACGTCTGTGCGAGTCACGGTATGGCCTCCAGGCTTTGTAGACCACATTTGGCTCTTTTGTGTCTCTCTAATCTATCTACAAAATCCAATTGTGTGGCACTTTCTGAATTTCACGTAAAATAAACCAAAATGAGACACATACATTGGATTACTATATTCGGACACACTTGTCACTTGCCTCTCTCCCTCCCGTCTATTTTGCTCCGAAGTAAGAGATGATTATCATCAGGTGTGTGGATTGAAGTGCTTGGCCAAGGGTCTGGTGTTCAAGGCTCCTAAATCACGACCTGATTACATCAGCTCCACTGTTCTATCGGTGGATTAAGGCAACCCAGGGTGCGCTCGTCCTGGTGATGGAGTTCTGAATCTCACAGTCAGCCCTGCAGCTTCTCAGTGAGCCATTTCCTTCTGCTGGACAAGGGAGAAAGAGAGTTACTGATGGTCACAGCGGTTCATTCATTTTCCAAAGCCAGAGGAATGAGAATGTGTGTGCCAGAGAGTGTGTTCTAGTTACGGTTGCCTCAGTATCTCTAGGGAAACTCGTTTAGTGCCACAAAAAACTAAAGTATTATTTTGACAAAATTGTGTTGTTGGTTTTGTTTGTTTTGTCTTTGAAGGTTGGAAGTTGTTTGACTTTTACTCAACCTAACCCACGAAATTCCAAATAGAATATAAAGGAATTACTTTCAGATTTTAAGTTAGAATACCATATGCTAGGGAGAACTGCCACACCTGCGTATGCCCTCCCTGGTGGTTCTGCATTGAATGCTCATGGCATCTATAAAATTATAACAGATATTGTGAACTTAATCATCTAAAGCGTTCTTTGTATCTGCTGAGATGTAATCTTTTCTCTCATTTCACTGTCCTAATGATATTACACAGACAAGGTTTCCCTAGTTCTCCTGGAACTGGCTTTTGTAAACCACGCTGGCCTCAAACTCACAGAGGTCCACCTGCCTCTACCCCCTGAATGCTGGGATTAAAGATATATGCCACTATACCTGGCTCCCAAAACAAAATTTCTCTGTCAATTTTATTTCCTTCTATAAGATCTATAAAAGATCTTCTGTCCCTGCTAGAGAAAGATCAGGCTGAATCTGTTTTCTTTAATGTGGTTTATAGTTCAGGTCAGATGTAGAATAACAGCAGACTTTTCCACAAAGTTTGCATATTCCTTTGCATCCGTAAATGCACATCCTCCTTCACTGACAGCATCCTTCACAGAATCGAGGCACGTGCTAGGACTGATGGGCTACAGTGACATGCCGTCTCACCTGAAGTTCAGCTGGTTTACTTGAGAGAGAGCTCACTCTTGCTGTTGCTGTTTGCTCTAAACTTTGGTAAATATGTTATGTCAAGTGCCCGTTATTATGGTATTATTCAAAATCCTACCACCTCCCTAAAAAATAACAAAAATCCCAGTGCCACCACCCTTTTGGCTCCCTTCTTGCTGATCTCTGGCAATGCCTAATCCTCGTACTGTCTGTGGAATAAATGGTATGCAGTGGGAATCAGGCAGCATGTAGCCTTTCCAGAGTGGTTTCTGTGACTTGGCACAGGCATTTTGGTTTTACGTCTCACAATGATTGATTTCTTCAAACGTGCCCTGTAATTCCATCCATGTAGATGTACCACAAGTTATCCTCCTCTCTACCAATGGGCATCTTGGTTGCTTACAAGTTTTTCTGATTATGCATAAAGCTCATATAAGCGGCCAGCTGTGCAGGTTCTTGTGGCGGATGTAAGTTTTCAACTTCTTTGAGCATGTCCGAGGAGAATGATTGTGAGATCAAATAGTAAAGATATGTTTAGTTCTATAAGAAATTTGAAGCATCGTCCTAAGTAGCTGTACCCTTTTCTATTTAACCAGCCACAAGCGAGACCCCCCCTCACTGCGCCTTCTCATTGGTGCCTGATATTGTCAGTTGTTTGGAAGGCACTCGTGGTATCTTGTTACGTTGTTCTGAATTCCTGTCATGCCAAGCATCTTTGCATGTGTGTGTTTGCTGTCTCTAGATTCTTCCTTGCTGATTTATATATTCAGGGGTTTTACATCTATCTCAAACATCAAGTTGCACATTTTCTGACTCTTGGCTTTTTCAAGCTCTTTTGCATGTTTTATATAATAGCCTGTGATTGTGTGTTTTGCATGTCTTCATCCTGTGCGTGGATTATCTTTAGCATATTTTCAGTGAAGTTCAGATTGTCAGTTTTGTTTTCATGGGCTGCTCCTCACATGTTACATATAAATGTCATCATCACGAAGTCATCTAGATTTTCTTATGCCATCTTTGCCTCGTAGCTTTGCACTTTTCCTTTGCAGTCTGTGTTTATGTATATGATCTATTTCAAGTCAATGTTTATCAAAGGTATAAAGTCTATATCTGGCTTTAGATTCCTTTTGGGCGGTGTTGTCTGTGTGTATCATGTATATCATGGGCTTCTATTTTATACCCATATGTACGTTCGGACATGAATAATTGCACATGCACACATGAGCCAGAGAACCAGGTGGGTGTCCTGGTTTGTCACTCACCACCTTATTTCCTTGAGAACAGGGTGTCTTGTGGAACCGCAAGCCAATTAGCTGCAGGGATCCTTCTGTCTCCCTCCTCCACAAGGCTGTGGTTACAGACGTATGTAAACACACTCAACTTTTTACGTGGATTCTGGGGCTTCCAACTCAGGGTTTGGTCTAACTTGTTTCTCAAACTCTCAGGTAAAATTCTGTTTTTCTGAGAAAAGAAATCTTTATGGAATTATCTTTTCCATTATTGCTTTAACTGGACATGATTTTGAAGGTTTTTCAGATTTCACTGGTTAGTATATCATAAACCTGTCAGTTTTCTAGTATGAAACAGAAAGATTGACAGCCCTAATTGTGAAATTAAACAGTAAAAATAATGTTTAATAAGCAAAGCTGGTTGACCAGGTCTTTTTGTTTGTTTTTGCTTTGTTTTGAGACAGGATTTCTCTGTGAATAGCTCTGGCTGTCCTGGAACTTACTCTGTAGACCAGACTGGCCTTGAACTCACAGAGATCCTCCAGTATCTCCCTCTCAAGAGCTGGGATTAAAGGCATGTGTCACCACTGCCCAACTGAGGTTGCTTTTTTTTTTTCCTAAATATTTCTAGGATCCTTTAAGATATTCAAGTGTTTATTGACAAAGTTCTTGTGTGTTATTTTCAGAAATGTTTATGGATATAGGATTAAAACAAGGCAATTATCTACAATATGTAACAAGCTTGTCCATTATAGATGATTCTCTATTAATCTATGTTTCTTAATTATACATTTCATTTTAAAATGAGCTACACAAACACAGTATCTTAATCAAGAACAGAAATATATATATAATTGATCTTTAGTTTATATCAACAAACAAAGATCTATACCAATGCTAATCTCTAGCATATCTCTCTTTAAATGTGAACAATCATTTAGGGAATTTGGGCATAATTCTCTCCAAACTGCTTCCTGATTTTTGTTGGGTGTAGTAATTTTTTTGACTGGTGTTCAAGGTGACATTTTAGGGGGTCTTAGTCCATCAAACCACATTAGTCTGGAAGAAATCCACTGATTCTCATCTCCTTTGGAAACAGAAGAACTGCTTTTCCAA
This sequence comes from Microtus ochrogaster, assembly GCF_000317375.1. NCBI lineage: Eukaryota > Metazoa > Chordata > Mammalia > Rodentia > Cricetidae > Microtus > Microtus ochrogaster. The sequence goes on from NC_022024.1 coordinate 2,156,104, forward strand.
AGAAACATATCCTTAGACTCAAATTTTGAATCCTTAGACTCCTTTAATCTATGGCTGTCTGTACTCTGCCTCTTTAAAGTCTTTGTTTTATTTTTTAACAATTTATTTCTTTTTATATCTCTCTATATTATTTTTCTTTTCTTTCCCAAGCCTACATACATTTATCCTACACTGTGACCCATTTAGAGATCTTTTATGTCTGAATTTGTCTTTATTGCATATCTGTGATTATCTTTTGACTAGGAACACATTTTTTTAATGCCAAGTGGGCGTGGCCAAGACCAACTCCACAATCCTGCCTGTTGCTCCATGCAGTCCAACCAACATGCAGAGACACTTTTGCTGCTTCTGAGAGCCATGCACATTGCCCCATTTTCAGGCACACAGAGGGTCTGTGTTGTCAACTTGTAGCTCTCTACTCATAAAAACCCATTTAAACGCTCCATAGCCGGACCTTGTCATGGCCCATACTGGAAGTATAGCCCAGGAAGCTGCCATTTCAAAATGGTGCAGCTTTTTTACTGAATCAGGAAAACCACTCTTAAAGGAGCTACAGCTTGCTGCCAGCAAACAAAGCCCATTAGGGAAAAAAAATGCAGCTAGGCTTTGTTTTTTAGTATCTTTCCAAGTACTCTCAGGTTTTATGTGGATTTAGTCAACCATGTTGGAGCACCAGTTTGTTGTGTGGGGGGCACTTGGCCACTTGTTCATTTCCTGGTTGCCCAGAATCCCAAAATAACAGCATAGAGGTATTAATTAAATTACTGCTTGGCCCATTAGCTCTAGCTTCTTATTAGCTAACCCTTACATCTTAATTTAATCCATTTCTAGTAATTTGTGTGTCACCACGAGGCTGTGGCTTACCAGGTAAAGTTCCAGCCTCTGTCTCTGGTGGGGCAACATGGCTTCTCTCTGACTCTGCCTTCTTTCTCCCAGCATTCAGTTTAGTTTCCCCTGCCTAGCTCTGTTCTACCATATTACAGGCCCCAAACAGCTTCGTTATTAACCAATGTTATAAACAGCATACAGAAGGGAAATCCCATATTAATTATCCTTCCAGTTATTCAAGCCCAAAACCAATAGGCAACCCTTTTTTCCTTTCTGACTCAGAGCCCTTTTTCTAATCTTGCCCATTTCCCCACCATTATTAAGAATGACTTATTGTATTAAATGCAAAGTAGTTCTTGACGCTTCCCTCCTTAAAACGCCAGAGAGTGTTCTGCGGGCCTCTCGCTAATGTAGAACATTGTCCCCAGTCTGTAGAGTTCAGGTTGAGGCACTCCTGACTGTCACTGTAGCTTCTTACATTACACTGTAGTGACTTTCTTCCTGTCCCTGGCCCAGTGCCAGGCTCTTGGTCTTTCTTGTGTGTTCCTGTTGGGTGTGCTGCTTAGTCTTCTGTGTGGCTGGATGTTTTTGTCTTGTTTACCTTCAGCTGAAATTCTTTTTCCTCTTGGAAAGCCTTCCCAGATGTCCCACTGTCAGATTCTGTCATCATCACCTTGTGGACCACTTCCAGAACCATGGGTTGTGCTTCCTAATATGTATGTGCCCCTTGATCAGGTATGCAACACCCAAGGGCAGGGAGGTCTGCCCTTTGCACACAACTCTGTCTTCATTGCTGGAACAGTGCCTGGCATCCCTGACAAATGGTGTACACTTGTCCAGTGAATGAATCTGGTTGAACATGAGCCAAACACACATTGTTCATGGCTCACGGAAGCATACTATTTAATTCCACAGGGGTCTTCCTAAAACGTGTGTCAAACACCAAAATGAGCTAGCAGGGCTCTAAAATAGGACACATTGTAACGGTCAGTGAGAGCATGCATGGATCAAGGATCTAACATGTCAGAGGCACTAAACATACTTTATAGAGTGAATAGTGTGCCTTTAAAGCCATAGACATTCCAAACGCCCCATTTCAGTTAATGGATTTAAACCCCTAACTTGTAAATACCGCTACCATCAAGAAGGATGGCTTAGTGTTTCTCACCGTCTCCAGTTGCACACCCACTGTGTAATAAATATTGATTTGCAATACGTGTGAGGAGCAATTAAGCAGGTGAACAAGGAAGCAGCCAAATAGACGAGGCAGCTGAAGTTCAATAGAAAGTGAGAGGAGAAGCAGGAACCCTGTTCGTTTTAGATAGAGAACTTCTAACAAGAAGTTCTGAAAATGTCGATGTCATGGGAGAGATCTGATAACAAACAAAGCAAGTGTTGCTGTTAACAGGACTAGGTTAGGGGTTTAAGAACTGGTTACAAGAGAATAAGTCCAAAAAGATGAAGAAACACCTAGAAGAAACTAAAAAATAAAATTATGCTAGTCTTTACAACCCCTAAAACACATCAGACTAGAGGAAAATATTTTAAGTTATGAAATGTTTCTGTAGTCAAATAAATCAATTACAAAATATTTTTTGAAATTTCATACTTTGGTAAAAACAGCCACCCCCAAAACAAATAATAAATAAATTGTGCTATTTCAAGGTAGATTTTTTTTTCCTGCTCTCTAAGTGATTTAGAAAGACAAGTTGTGGAGAGGAAGGGGGCGTGGAGAAGTGGGGACAGAGAGCATGTATGGATTTCTAGGAATCAGAAGACATGAGACAATTTTTAGATCTACTGTATGGGGCTTAAAAGTACCTTAAAAGACTCCATAGGCAACAGTACGTTTTTCATCACTTGAAAGCATCTTGTATGAATGCAATACCATCTTGTAGCTGCAAGAGATGTTCTAGTCTAAATCTTTCTCCTAATACATTTTATATCTTCAATGGGGAAAAATCTGTGAATTTCCACACATAGAATCTTTTTAAAGCTCTTACCATGTTAAGATAGTACATTAAACAAGGCAAATTTGAAAATTATTTTTAAACATTCATTTTCTCTCTCTTGTGCTTATTTCATATCTAGGCAGTAAATAAAAATATTAGTTAATTCTACAAAGTGGGGGATACAAAAGAAAAGTGATGCTTAAAAACTGAAAGAATAGCCTCAAAGTCATGTGAGACCTTTGAAGCCTAAAATAGTAAGAACCTCAGAATGACTGCCTGACATTTCATTTTGCAAGAAGTCTAAACAGCCATAATAAATCTACAAATGCAGACATACCACAGTTAAATTTCATTTCACGCTCAGTAAGCAAACAGTTTCAGACGCTAAGCACTGTCCTGCACTGTCTTTTTCACTAAAATCTTGTTGGCAGTGGAGGGTTGACCTTGAAATACCTCACAGATGAATGAATTAGCTTAGTTCATCCACTTTGATTTACAGACCAGAAAACTTGCTTCACATTACTGTTTAGGTTCCGACTCCGCATTATTTAATAAACAACCCCAACAGTAAGTGATTGGATGGGATCCGATTAGCTATTCATTTAGGAATGACTCGGAAAAGCCTTTTGAAAATAAGTGTTCTTTTCTTTTTGTTTGCTTGTTCATCTTTCCCCCCATGTATTGACTTGTCATAGTGCTGAACAGGGTATAGTATGAATAGGGTTTGCCAGCACATTAGAGACAGTAGCCCACAATGCAAACAATGCTGAAGTTAGGTTTAAAAAAAATGTTTACAAGCCAGAAATGTGGTTTGTGTTCAGCTCAGCTCTCACATCTCCATATGATAAATATGTTTGTAAGACAAAATTTGTTCCTAATTATTTTAGTTCATGAGTCTAACATGGTTATAGAGGCACATTGTCATACTGTTTGCAGCTTTGATACACAAAGACCATACAGACATTTATTCTGGTGTTCATTTTGTCACCATCTTATTTACTATTTGATGTAGGGAGTGGTTTTTGATTGCATCTTAAGTTAAAAATAATACTATAAGTGATTGCAAAGATATAACTTCGTCTTCTATTGTCGTCAGACCCTTAAATGCATTTATTCAATATTGCTAAAGATATTTAAATAGAACATTATTAAGGTGTTTTATGTTAAAATTATGTATGCATGAGACACATAATCTATGGATTTCATTTAGCAAAGAGCATGAGATAAATCACTTCCACTATAAAGCTTGTTACAGTGGTGAGAATGCCATGTCATCACTCCTGAAGATGGAGTATTTCCTCCCTCCCGCACTGCCCTCTCCAGGGTGGCACAGTGTCTGTCCTGGGGTCCCGGGACTGTGGTATTTTCTCCCTCCCGCACTGCCCTCTCCAGGGTGGCGCGGCGTCTGTCCTGGGGTCCCCGGACTGTGGTACTTCCTCCTTCCCACTCGGTCCTCTCCAGGGTGGCACAGTGTCTGTCCTGGGGGTCTGTAGTTCTTGACCTTTCACTCAGATACCTCAGCATCTCAAACGACTAGATTTTTTAGCATGTTAAATATTTGTCAGATAGACTGTGTGTTCTGTAATACCTCTCAGAAGATACCATAACCATCATTTAATGTAAATGTGCAAGGAAGAGTATCCTTTAATAAGCAATCTAGGAGATTTTGTAGGTTAAAGACTTAATCTTAATAGTTGGCCTACTCTTTTAATAAAAGCAGATGGGGAACCTAATTCATAAGAATATAGAAACCATACAAGTGCTTTATAGTCAATTGCCTACTTCCCAGGAGGAAAATAATGAGCGCTTCTGTGTGTGTGTGTGTGTGTCTGTGTGTGTCTGTGTGTGTCTGTGTGTGTGTCTGTGTGCCTGTGTATGTTAATATGTATTAGCTATCCTTGGTTGAAGTACATTTTGTTGAATAATTCAAGCTATCTTGTTTTCTCATGAGAACACCCCTTTTTTTTTTTTTGTCTTAGGAATTTAATACTATGCTTTAGTGACCCTTAGCTCCACTAAAGCCCACTTGTACAATAATTAGCTTTCTCTACAGGAGAGAAGGGTGTTGCCAGTGCTTTCCAAGTAGTTAGTGTTTGGGAACTAGCTACTCAAATAGATCCCCACCATGTCCCATGGGCCAAATGCCTGCAGGGCCCAGTGGTGGCTGAGTGAGAGGTTTGAGTCCAGGAGAGGGGCTACAGCTAAGTGAGAAGCGGAGAGTTATTGGTCTTTCTCAGCTCTTCTCTATCGTTACTGTATGGAACTGGGTCCAGAGCTACTAGGTCTTCCCATACCTCAAGGAAAACATTGAATACCTGGTTAATTTGTGTAATCATCTGACTTTCATATGTTGACCCAGTTTTATGTAAAACAAACGCCAAACACTCAGCCAAGCCAAATCAAGCATGACTGTGGGAGATGATTGTCTCCACAGCTGCTGTTAGCAGCCTCTGCGCTCTACCTGTGGAGGCAGGCATCAGGGGGGACCACTGGCTGGAGTGACAAGCCCTTGCTGCCTTCTTGGAGCTGCAGGGTGGGGCTGTTTCTGCGGAGATGTTAACGCCTTCCTGAGAAGAACACAGCCACGTTTCACTAAGTTGACAGTTGTCCAGGACTACTATAAACGTCAGCCTTGGTCTTCGAGTGCTAGACAGGAAAACGTTGAGGTGGAGCCTGCAATGCATCCAGAACTCTAAAGCCATGGAAGCACTGACAGGACTCTGCTCTCCCTCAGCAGCCACCAGTTAAGAAAGCGCCTGTGCACTCGCCTACAGCCTGATCCCATGGAGGCTTTTCCTCATTTGAGCTTCCCTCAGATGACTAGTTTGTGTCAAGTTGACATGAAACTCTCCAGCACACTCTGTTTCAAGAACAATCACATAGGAAAGACTTGGTTTTTTTATGCAAGTACCTTTTGAGTAGGCAAGATAATCTCTAAATTAGGGCCAAATTGTGTTCTGTTCGCTGGCCCTACAGTGTTGATTGAGTTGATAACCTGGGGCCATGGAAATGGTTTGAACCTTCTTTTCTTTTCCATGGAGGACTGCACGCCCTTGTGTGCATGCTCTTTGGCTGACTGAAGAGACCATGTGCTGTTATTGCCACTCATTTACTGTTTGTTATTCAAAGTCTAGACTCCAGATCTTCAAGATTCTGCTTAATTATTTTAATTGTTCTGGTTTGTTTTGGTTGAGGAAGGCAGAGTAATAACGAAAGGACTCAGGACCTAAGGACAGTGAATTTTATTGGTGTTTAAAGATGCTCATGACACATTTTATAGCATCTTTTTGTCAGCATTGTTAAGTTTGTATTTCTTCCACAAGCCTTCTCCTCCAGCACACAAAACGAGAAACCTCTGAGCAGGGGGGATTTCATGGAACTGTTGAATGTAACTCTGCACACTTCAGAGCTGAAATGCTCTTGGTTAGTAAATATTTGACTTCCTCAATAAAATTGTCCCTACTTCATCATGAGCAGTCTATAGCTGAAAACAGAGATCTGCCTCAGTGTAGAAAAGAGACGGGTTGCCTGGGCGCCAAACAACAGGTATTGTGAGCACAGCCAGCCCCCCCGGGACACCTGTGCAAACTTGTTATGATATTGTTATTGAACAACCATCATTCAGTCAGACACATTTCTCTAAATTACATTTCTGGAAACAAGGGGCTCTGGAATATCATTACTTTGCCAGGTAATATGCTGACATGCATGATGAATTAGGCTGGGAGTTGAGGGCTTGTTCCTGGTGTTAGAAATCCCCATCTGTGTAGAGATCCATGAAAAAGAGCCTGGAGTGGGGATGGTTACATAGGATTCCTGCTTACTCAGTTCACTCTAGCGGACTTCTGCTCTTTCACCTCAAGTATTTTTGATAGCCAGGGGTTTGGGGTTTTGTCGTTGTTGTTTTTAAGTTGTTTGTGATTCTTAAAGATTAACATAAACAAGGTATGGACACATTTACAAACGTTCTTCTTTTAAGAATTCGGTTTCGCTTGCCCTTTAAGTAGCTTCTTTTATTGTTAAGCAGTGTGACCGCTCAGCCTGAGTCCTACTTGAATTTCATGCACTCAAAGTTGGATTATTTGTGCTCCCCTCCTCTGAAAACCATGCAGTTTCCTTTCTTTGCAGATTGTGGAGCGCTGTTACTAAGCCTGTGAGAAGCTTCTCTGAGAAGCGCATTTTAATATTTAGATCAAACAGCGATTGGAATACATTAATGCCCAGTGGGGTAAATGTGTCCTTTGAAAGCAGCTGCTGAGCCTTCCCCCTGCTGCTCCAATTAACACATACAGCACACTCAGTCAGCAAGAGGGCTGTGCATATGGATGAAACCACTTCCCGGATCCCTAGAGTGGCTTGCCAAGAGCGCAAAGAGTTAACCAGCCTCTCTTTTCCCAAACTGCAGCTTTCTAGGAAGTTTTCACGTGCCTGCTGAGCTTTGAGCATAGGAATGTTAATACGAGTGGGAAGAATTGGCTAGTGGGGAAAGCCAAACCGTCCCTAGCTTTGGTTCAGTCCAGTGACTAAGGAGCTTCCCCACCCGCCCTGGTGATGGAGGTGTTGGGTAGTGACATTTTAGTGCTGGGATGCATCTTGCTTCAGCTGAAAATCCTCAACTTTTGTTTGGTGTGAAAACAAGTTGAAGCCCACGGCTTCGCTGTTTGTTTATCTTACTTTTATTATCATCTTACTTTCTTTCTTTGCCCCACCCCTCCTTTTAAAAAAAAAAAAAAAAGCAGATCTGACAGTTTCTTGGGCTAAATGAGAAGGTCTCATCAAGGTACTCCCAGACCGCGGTTATGTTTTCCCCGTCCGCAGCTGAACTCTCGGCCCTGATGGACGGGAGGAGCAAGGCTGGAGGGTAATGTGTCCAGGTCCCCGGGCTTCCTGAGGGTTATTCATGCTCCACCGACTCTTAGAGCAGCTGAGCTGTCCGCTCTGCTGCTGGCTGCGCAGCGCCTCCCTGGGAGCCAGGCATGGACCGCTTCCTGGGATTCGTCAAACAGATTCGGAGATCTAGGAGAAGAAAGGGGAAAAAGTACCGTCCGGAAGAGGATTACCAAGAGGGCTACGAGGATGTCTATTACTACGCTTCCGAGCATTTTCGAAGTAAGCGCTTCCCTCCACCCTCGTCTCCTGGTCCTCACATGCCAGGGCTAACAATAGACCTTGCATGTTTCTTTACTCTTGGATGTAAAAGATTTACCAGCTGGTGTTGTGTGATGTGCTTGATTTGTTGTGAGCAGGCCAGTCCGGGTCTGCACACAGGTTAATATCGTAGATGTAATTGATTCTCTTATTTTAAGCAGCTGTTTAAAAAAATCTGTCTTGTAGGTGGCTAGAATATGTTCTGTTGTAGTTGTTATTTTTCCAATATGTGTGTGCATTTTTCTTCCTTTCAAAACAGAGAAGGTTGGCTTGTTTGAAAGTAGTTGTCTATATTGGAGTTGGTGTTTATGATTAACGCTCACAGTCCCGACTTCTAGACAGTTATCTGTGATGAAACGTGCTGTTTGTACAAGGAAGTGGAAATGCTTTTCTCTGATGCATGTTCATAATTTTGTTATTAGGTTAGGGGAACTTGTTTGCTGTCAGCTAGCAGCAGCAATACCTGTAGAATAAAAAAAATACCCACATGGAGACATTTGTAAATTGACTTTAAAATAGAGAACTAGAAATTTTCTTGTACCTGCCAGTGCTTTGAGTTCCTGGTGAGGCTTGGACAGGTCCCAATAGATTTAAAATCCAGAAATGCCTCAGGGTGTGGAGAGAAAGCATCTCCTTGCCAAAATCACTGAGTTTGTGTGCCCAAATGAAGGGGAAGGAGATGACAGCTATGTGTAATCCACATTTTAAAAATTTAAAATTATTTCTTATCTTATTGAGCAAGAATCTTTATGGACTTGTACCTGAAGCCTATTTTTTTTCTTCTGCCCTGTGAAGTATAACCATGAATGTATTCCATTTCTACCCTTTGAGCATTAACTAATAAATAATTTAGATCCCAATTTCTGTGGCAGTGAAAGCCATGGGAATTATTTCCACATGACCAAACCCACTGTGATTGATGAAGGCTGAGGGCTGAAAACTTAGGTAGTGGCAAGAACACAATAATGCCACTTGTAATTCTTTGATATTTGCCTGAACGGTATTGCTATTAATGTTTTTACAGAGTGTTCTCTGAGTTTCAGAGCTTTTTCATGAATAATCTATTCTAATGTAGTGACAGTCTATGTTTCCTAAATTTAGCTTCCTTGATATATTCTCAAATTTAACTAGGATTTGTGGCACACATAAAAAAAAAATACACTGCCAGCTTGCATGCGAAGTAATTCTGAAATATAGGAAGTGGGTTGGGGGAGCTGAAGAACACCGCTTGGCCTGCCATTCCTTGAAGACATTTCTTGCAGTCCATACACAGCGAGTCGAGAGCCTAATTCACACCCTCTGTGATTTCTGCTGTGATGAATGTGTCTACAAATTGACTCAAGCAAAATCTCTCAAATGCCTGCATTCTATGTGTTTTGCTGGGATTTTTTTTTTATTTTTAAAATAAATTTGTTGAAAAAAAAGCACATGAGCAGGGTAAAGCGCTTTCCAAGAATAGACTAGAAAGAGTATGATGAGGACAATAATCGTTATCATCAAGGTCAGAGAAAAACTCAGGGAAAACCATGCTTCATCAGAGTCTTCATGGATGCTAACCAGCCTGAGTGTTTGCCTTTCCGTGGGAAAATAAGATCCAGTGGTGTTTTTGTTTGCTTGCTCGCTTGTTTTTCTGGAAGCACCCTTTCTTTATGTGATGCAGTTGAAAACTTGTAGACTTAGCTGGCTCTTGGGCCCCCAACTTCAGAATTCTACAACTTGACTGGAATGTGTTAGAGTGAACTGATGTCTGGCGTTTGGCGTTCCATGAAATATTAAATAGTCTGAGATTTTGCAGAAGACCCGTCACATAGTGCAGTGACCTCATGGGACATCTGAGGACTGAGCAGAGGAGATTCCACTTGTATTTAACTGCTATAGTAAAGTGTACACAGCAAGCCTGACTCTTAAAACTAATCTTCTCAGATGGGTAATGCAGCCAAATTTAATTACATCCACTGTGTATCTATTTTAATTAGTCTTTGGTATAATTTGGAAGTTTATACCCTTGTATCTCATCACATGTGGAGAAATCCCATTAATATTAAGGCTGAGAGTGTGGTAGAATTTATTGATGATATTTATGTCTTATTTAATGATACCATTGATTTAAAAAATCATTATTCTTTGCCTCCAGTGTTTTTCTTTCCTTTTGTGAAACTTAACTCTGCCATGTAAGTTTTCTATCAGTTCATCATAAGAAATTGATCATCTGATAATGGAAAATTGAGTTAATAAGGGATTCCCAGAAAATACACCCCAGATTCTTCTTTCTCTTTCAAGGGCTTTCTAATACTTTATTTTATTCTAAGTAATGCTTATTCTTTTCTGGGATCTAAATGAGACGTTTATCATTTATCATCTTTTCCTTTATCTTAGATGCCCCTCAGCTATCATCTTAAATGCCAAAGACAAAATTAAGATGCTCCCAGGACCAGATGCTGTTACCACAACATTGTTCTAGTAATGGATGGTTTCTCTACAACCCTGTCAGAACTGGGTTTTAACAGTAATAGACTGATTGCTTTGTTTTGTTTTATGTTTTTAAGAAAATCGTTGCACATTATTTAAAATCAACATATGCAACTATGCACAAGAGGCAGAATGAAATAATTTATAAAGAAAACTGCCTTTGTCACTTACCCATTCTCTCCTCATTCTAGAGTTGGAATTTAAGCAAACAAGACAGAAGCTTTAGGCAAATCACCACACACTCCTGGGGTTTAGTGCATAAAATGTGACACAGGGTGTCTTAAAATCTGAGGATTTTTCTAAGTACAAAATCATAATTTTATATTTCAATTTTTATATCAATTCAGGTAAAACAGAAAACAAAACAGTGGTAGTCGGGGAGGGAGGCAGGAGCTCCAGCATCTTGTTCTATTGCCCAGTCCTGTCTCCAGTACTGGGCTCTCTGCTCCAGCCTCTTGAGGAACTGGTACTAAAGGCAATGCTATCCCCATAGTGACTTAGATAAAGAATTAGACAATGGATTCTATCTGCTGTTTAAACCAAATAATCTCCTTGACTATCTTAAAGGAACTATCTAATTCGCTGGACCCTAAAATGCAGTTTTATTATGCTCACTACCTTTCACCCTGCTAAATATTGGATTCTTGTGAGTTTTTAAGGTTCTTACTAGCCAGGCTTATTTTATCTGTCATACAGATTTAAATGTCTGATTCTACTGTTACATGTTTTCTTAATTCACACTGGATAATATTCAAGGTATAAAGCAGATAGGGTGTGTCACCTCCTCATTCTTTTTGGATTGTTCTTAGCTGTGACAAAAGTCCTGACTGGCCACAATCTATTCTGTTGAATTATTGAAAGTCAGGGACCTGTTTGTCTCTTCCCAACTACAGCCCTGGCACCTTTTGCCAGTGCATTATGGTATTGAACTAGGCATGAACTCCTCCATGGTAACGACTCTCCTGGGTTCTCTTCTTACCTCTGCGGAAGCAGAGCTGTGTGTGAAAACAGTACCTGGCAGCATGCAGTGACCCTTAGCCTTTCCCCCTGAGGTCACTTCAAGTGAACCCGGAGGAGGAGGAGAACACAGCTGTCTTTCAAAGAAAGACCATTTGTATCAACAAATTATTTTCATTTGTTGATGTTTGCTTATGCTGAGCTGTAGTTCTCGGGTGGGGTGTACATGTGTGTATATTAAAACATTTTAGCTGAGTTATTTTAAAGTGGTATATGCATTTGAAAGTCCCGCTAAGGCACGTAGGCTTCATCTTAAGAATATTTAATATATTACTTTTATTTAACTGAAAAAATGCTGTGTATTATTCTTCAGAGGACATAAAGCAAGCTTGGTGAGGGGTGCTTACAGCGAGAGCATTTTTAGGCAGTGATGTGGGTGATTAATTTCTGTTTATCTATTATTTGTTTATTTTGTAAATCCATGTAAGAATTCCCTGTCTCCACTGAAGCACTGTCCTCTATTCTCTCTCCTGATAAATATGCCAGAAGGACAGATTGAGAATTGTGACATATACTTTGAAAAGATGCTTAGCCCCTACTCTAATACGTGCAGAAGCTGAGTAAGTAGTGTGCTTGGGTTCCTTGGGCTGTAGGGGAGGAATAAGGAGAAGGGGGGGGGCAAGGAAACTTAGCCATCTTTCCATCCTCAGCGCTGACACACAGCAGCCATTTGTTTCTGTAGAAGAGACAGTGATCATCAAACTGGCAGGCCTTGGGTGTAAGATCCTGGATGATTCAAGCCTTCACTGTACTTGGTTTGACTCAAGAAGTCCCTGGAGGATTTAAAGAAACAACAATTATAAAGAAACAGGCTTGGTTACGTGGTGGAGGCATTTTGCCTGTTTTATTACCGTCCCCTTCATTTTTCTTTTGAAAGAATTGTTTTCCATCTGCAGTGCATTTGTTTGGCTGAAAATTGATTGGCTGGCATATTCCATTTGTTGGGTATTTTATATCACCAGCTTTATTATTCTGAGCTGTATTTCTTTCTGCATGAAATAATTTAAAGAAATATTAAACTTGAAGGTACTTTAGAATCTGTGTTGTTTGACCTGTATATTTCTTTGATGATAAATAACTCAAACACACAGCAAGTTAAGTGATTTGTGAAGACCCAACTGACTATGTGATCATCACGAACTGGGATGAGAAAGTATTCTGTTCCTGGGTCTCACTCTCCTGTCTGATGCTCTGTATGTACAGTTTGGCTTTTGCTAATACTTATGATCTAAGTTTTATATACATATGAATGGGATACTTTCCATGATAATTTATTTTTAATTCTGAGTCATCTAACTACTAATTTAAAATTATAAGTTAATTCAATATGTTTTATTTATAGGTGATATTGATGATTGATTATCAGTGACTCAAAGACCTACATTCTGCGTCCATCTGTCCCGGGCTTTGCAAATCCAACTGCTTTGTCATTGACTACATCTGTGGGGCATGCGCAGTTACTCTGAGAATAACAGAATTAGCCCGAGTTTGGTTAGTAAGGTCTGTTGTCTGTTGTAGAAAACCCTTCCCCGGCATCCTACCGTAAGGAGAACAGGCAACTTTAGTTAAAACTTTCCGATGTGAACATCCTCGATTCCGGGCAAGGAAGAAACACTACGGAAAGCAATGCTTCTTCTACGCAGGTGCTAAGTTACAGGGTCGGTTGTTGTCATGGTCTGATAAAGCATTACCAGTAAAGTCTTTATTCCCACCCAAATAACTCTAGATTGTAGTGAACGTAGTGCGCTCAGATTCCGTGTCTTCTCTCTGCCTGCGTTCTACAGTCACTGATGGAACAGAAGGCATATGGAGGTGAGTAGCTCCTTCGGTGCTATTTTGGTCTTAACTATACAAACTCAAAAGATTGCCCATATTGGGCCCACATGCCATGTGGCATTTTTTTAAAAAATTTCATTCCCTTTTTTATTCCTTTTTATGTTTATTACTGAAAGATGACCAAGCTTTTCATGTGTTTAATGAGAGATGAAAAGCTTTCTTTAATGTTCTCTGTGTGGTGTGGTGGGTATCTGATTGTTTTCCTTGAAACTGCTTTTTTGCTTTGGAAAGGAGCAGTCTTCATATTTAAAATACTGCTGTTTCTACTCTAATTCTGTCATTATTGATTGATCCAATCTGTCTTGATTGTAGTATGCACTCTTCATCCTTTGGGGATTGGTTTAGGATTCGACACATCATGCAGGCTGGGTCCAGCATAATGAATGGTTCAGTACTTGGGAAGCTGTAATTCGTCCAGAGGTCATGATGTAGGGAGAAGCCACTGGTCAGAGTCCGGGAGAGTAAAGCAGCAGACACAGAAGGTGGAGGGGAAGTTGAAGGGGATGTCTATACTCTAAGGTCTCCAGGACCACCCAAGCTGCCCAAAGTTCCTGGAGTGAGAAAGGATTAGACCCAGAAACAAAGCTTATACTGGTTAATTCTGATCTGGTAGTGGAGGTTTCTTTTTTAGTATGAAAATATGATTGTTTATTTTCATTTAATAGCAAGACGTGCCAGAGGTGAAAACTACTGAATGGTTTCCATGAAAACCCCTTCCTTCTAAAGATGGAAACCTTAATGGGGCTGAGCAGCGGTGACTTTAGATGAATCAACAGTGTCTTTATGCTGCTCAGTGTCTCATTTGTCCAGCGGGGTACAAGCTCTTGGTGCCAGGTCCTGATGCAGCACCCTGAAGGCCCAGGACAGCGGGTTTACTAATGAGTCTAGCCAACAGCCCACAGTTCACAGAACTGCGCACAGCCCACACAGCTACACAGAGGATACCGAGGGGACATGTTTAGGCAGGTGGTATTTTCATTTAGCCTCTTGTCTATTTACCATTCCCTGTCCCCACTTTCCCTTAAGAGTTGAATCCTGCTTAGAAGGAATCACATAAATACTCCACACAGCCTCCACCACCTAACTCACTTTGAAGTTGGAGTGTGGGCGGGGACCCAATCGCATTGGCAATTTTGAATCTGTAATAGAAGTGATAGAATTCTATTCTGCTCTCCCAACTATTACATAATCTCAAAGTCAAAAAGACTCCTTGAAGAACTCATCCATAGAATCCAGCTATTTGAATCTGTTGATTAAAACTAAATATCAGCTATTGGGCCTACAGATGCATAAAAATAAATTTTAGGTTCATTTTAAATACTAAATCTATGCAGATGTATGTTATAGAAATTCTTTGATTCTATAGTGTTATGAAGTTAAGAATGTATTCTTTAATCATATTTTAAATAGCATAAATAAGAAATGCTTATTTCTTTTACTCCTCCTCTTCCTCATCTTCTGAAATGGGTTTTCTTAATGATTATTTGGAAAGCCAGTGGTTTGAAATTGAGAATGCATCTCTTCCTAGGCATAGTAGATTAGGAAGGGAGGAAATATAAACTCAAAGTCAGGCCTGATCATACAAGCCTCTAAACCAGCTCACTAGCAGGAATAATGAAGTGGCCAAAAGGGACACAAGTTACAGGCAAAGCTTTGGTTTCGCAGAAAGGGGAGTTCTGTAGCTGTCGCTCGTGGTCTGTTTGTCCAGCTTTGCAAAGTTTGGAGTCACAGCAGAGATGTGCTTTTCAGAAAGGAGGGAATGGTTGGCTCCGCCTTGATAATGACATCATAGAATTAAACTTGAATTCTCAATATCACTAAGCACAAGGCTTAGCCAAAAAACTGCCCGTGCCACAGAATTAGAGGATACTGTTTGATTGTTTTATTTGTTTTATATTAAACATGCATATCAGCTCCTCCCTAGTCTTTGAAATTCATCATACTATAGAAAATTTTAAGGTTTATGTGTGTATTGGGCATGCTTGTTTCCAGACACAAAGCCAGGTTTCAGAGCCCACCCCATCTCCATTCTCTGTGCCTAATGGGAAATTGGACCCGATGCATGGCCATTGTTTATTTTATCTCAAGTAATAGGTATCAGTAGAGAAATCTGTTGCTTACTGGGATATTAATTATTTTCCCAAATCAGTGGCTACTCGTTTGTTAAATATGATTCAGTTTTCCTATTTTAAAATGTATCCAATATAAGATGAAAACATATTTTTGTTTTCTGTTGATCATCTAAACTGTTTTCCTGAAATGTGTGTCTAAGCAACAAACTTAAAATTTATGCCTGACTTCAGTGCCATGGCCAATGTTTTGTATAACAGGTGCTGCTGGTTATCACTAGGACAGCGCTGTGCTTTTGTGTTGTGTTCCTCTTGGCTGTGCTCTGTGGCTCATAAATTTTCAGCTGTAAAAAGTGGCGGTTGATTTTTGAAGCCCCACTGTGGAGATAAAACCAGACCTAAGTCTCAGATAAGGCCTGTGTGTAGCATCAAGATTGGCTCATGCCCCACACTGCCAGAATATAATGTGAAGCCAACAGTGACATGATGTTGGTGATCCTTAAAATTGGATGCAGCTGGACAAATAGCTTCGGTGAAAGTTTTTACAAATGATTCCACTTTTGGATAAACTGATCTGCATGCAAATAAGTTAATTCAGCAAGTGTCCTTTAAAAAGTGAGGCTCTGAAAGTCGTTGCCCCTTATTTCCCCTGCCTATAGCTGTGATCATTTTAAGGGAAGAGCAGCCAAAAGTTGGGGTGACATGTCTGGGTCCTTAGAAGTTGGTGGTAATTTCCTGTTTGGATTTGTATGCCTTCAGCTATGATTGTAGAATGGGGGAAATCATAGCACCAGGGAACTATTGTTTGTGGCTGGTCTTATCTATCCATGCCCAACTTTTATGACTTACAAAACTAAATACCACCCTTATACTGAAAAGTCCCAGAGCATTGGAGGTAATGGTGTTATTTTTCAGATAACAGGCATGAAGGAAATCTTAGAAGGAAGAAGTATTGGACCTAGAAGCCTAGCCCTCTGATTTTGTGGTTAATCCCAATGACAGTGTTTGCTCAGCAATTGCGTTTTTAAGACTTCAAGGAAAAACAGAACTCAGGATTACATAGTGAGCTAGGAATAGATCTGAAGCGCACACACCACACACACACACACACACACACACACTTCTACAACTACCTTTCTTGTGACTTTTCATACTTAAGCACCAAGGACAGTGACTCACCATCAGTAGATGTTCCTTGCCAGTGGAGTCGTAGAGTTGAACGCATGTGCCCTGACATACGGAAACTGTGTGGAGTCGTAGAGTTGAACGCATGTGCCCTGACATACGGAAACT
>NC_022024.1:2172815-2181710 GCF_000317375.1 Microtus ochrogaster
GTGGAGTCGTAGAGTTGAACGCATGTGCCCTGACATACGGAAACTGTGTGGAGTCGTAGAGTTGAACGCATGTGCCCTGACATACGGAAACTATGTTACTACTGCATACAGTCACTGTTCCCATACCCACAATGACTAGAGAGGCTGAGACAACGGTTCTCTGACTGGAAGAGGGAGGTATGCCACCTGCATTATTCTGATAACAGTGTCCCCCTATCTCCCCATAGCTCCTAATGGCAGTGCCCATACCTTTCTGCCCCATGGCACTGTTCAAGGGCTTCTTTATGCTTGCAACCTCAAACCACCAGGTATGGGGTGCTAAGTCAGCTCTGAAATAATTCCATGTGTCTGGAAGCGGAAGAGGCGGCACATGCAGCTGCTGTCCGTCCTCATCATTTTGTGACAAGACCATCCTTTCTGTTCCTTGCTCCTGCAGTTATTTCAAGTTAAGTTATGCCGTGTACAGGACTGTATTCATCCCATTTTTACATGACATCAGTTGTTTAATCCTGAGTTAGAAATTAAAAACTGATGTCTCTAATCTACAACATATTTGGTAGAGATTGGGACTTTTCATCAGTATGATCCATTGATCAGCCCTAAAGTGGAAACCTTGATAGGCTTTTGTATAAAACTCTGGAAACACACCTGAGCATATAACTTTGTCTAACTGTGCCGTCTAATTTTTGATGTCTAGCCTTGTGTCAGTGGCACCCAACACTCAATTATTAAAGGTTAAATATGGTAAGACTCGTGCATCTGTATGAACAAAAATGAGACTGTGACATAAATCTGTCTCAGGAAGAGTTCTCTTGGGAGTCACAAATCCTAGAGTTCACGAGAATAGGAAAGCCACATAGAAGCTAATTTTCTTTATTCATATTCCCGTTACTAAGTTATATGAATCATGTTCTTCCCACCCTCAAGCAGAATAAACACCCACATATCAAATTTACTGATAGGACATATTTCTCAAATGGAATGAAATTATTCAGAGGAGGCATAAGCATTTTGAGCGAGTACAATTGTGAGTCGTAACGAATTTGATCCAGGGACTGTTGGTGTCAGTGCGCGTCATTTGCACTATGCCTGCTGACCTTGCCTTTGCCCAAATGCCCTACTTGGAGTGTTACGTTTGTCTCAGCCAGTTAGCTACACACTTTTCTACATTTGGAGGGCTTCTGGTTTTTATTCTTTTCATTTTCCTTCTTAAGGTTTACTATTTCCCAAGTTATCAAAAATAGCCATACTTTATTGATGTGGTAGTGATTCTCTTACTTTCAGATATGACAGCTAACTTTAGAAATTATTTGGTGTGACTTGGAATATTTAACATTGCGTCTCTCTTCTTGTCTCTTTGGAGAATCAGTCTGTTAAGACCCTAAATGGCTCTGAATTTTGTTTGGTTCTTTCCTTCACATATCCTATTTTCCCACACTTTTCTAACCATTGACCTTGAATTAATATTAACAAATTCTTCCAACCTCACCCACCCTCTCTGTATGTCAGAATGTCTTTGATTGTTTTCTTTGGGCATCTGTTTCCCTGATATCGCCAGGTCCCCCAACTATCTGTCTCCCCTGAAACTTTAGCCTCACAGATTGCCACCCTTCACTCTTAGCTCCAGCTGACATTCTGTGGTCTTCACACCTCCATTCATGCGGCTGACATTGTGGGAAGGAAAAGGCTGTGTAACTGTGGTTAGCTGTGTGACAAACTTACATGTTCCAGCCTTATCTGGCCTCTCAATCCTAGCCACCAATCTTCCGCCTTCATCTCTACTCACAGGCTTTTCTTTTCCCAAAATGCAGCTTTCTTCTCCTCCTCTTGCTCCACAAATTCTCAGCTGAAGATACATTCCTGGGTTCTCGTTATTCAAATTTCCTACTTTCTCTCTCCTCATTTTCTTATTGTTTCAAATGCACGGCTCTTACTTTCTAATCTCCAGCACTCAGTTGGTGTTCCCAGGTAATATTCAAATGAATGAATGTTGGCTATGACTCTTTGTCTCCCCTAGCTGCCATTCCATCAAAAAATCTTCCAGCAAAGACCATCAGCGTGCCCTGATTCTGAGTTTAGTGATATTGAAGACTTCCTTGATGTCTTCATGTTGCTCTATCAGTTGAAGGTGATGCATCACTTTGGTCTTTAGTCTTTCCCGTCTTACATGTGTGCCTCTCCTGTTCCATCATTTTTCTCCGATCACTGCCCGAATCTCCTCCCATGTTGACTCTTGCGCTGCTCTGAAATTAGGGCCAATCTCCTTTTCTTCATTTCAGCCTGGACACCACGACTGAGCTCACAGTCTGTATTTCTGGCCATCTCTGAGTGCTCCGTCATCTCAGATATCAATGTGTCCCAAACTAAACTAAACACTTTGTCTCTGGTCTACACATGTTCTCTCCACGTCTTTTGTAGTGGAAGGCATCGCCTGATTAAATTTTGACAAACTGGGACTTACAAATTCATTCCTCATCCTATATCCTCTAAATTCTTCTATTTCAGTTTGTTCTGCTTTCTCTGCTTTATACTTTGTGTTCTCTCTGCACCGAGGCTAGCCCAGAGTTAGAGCTTAATAAATGTTTTAATTATATTTTATGTCACACCAAAGTGTAGACAACTAGAATAGGAGTTGATTCCAAGGGATGGATATATCTATCTTTGATGTGTCTCTTAATATTTAGGCCCACTGGAAAGACAGTTAGCAGTTCACAGTGCCTCGAGACATTTTTTTTTTCCTGAGGTGTAAAGTATGCTCTCAGAGTCTCAGTATTTTAGTTCATGATTTTGACCTTGTTCGTTAAAAGCAAAATGGGCAGCTTGAGTCTCAAGGACCCGCGTAGCTGGAAATATTAGCCTGGTGCCTGGAATTCAGTAATAGCTGATTGTTTGGTCCCCAGCAGCGTATTGTTGATGTGTCTTTGCCCTAAGGGGAGTTAATCACTCTTACTTGTGTGTTTTATTAAGAGATCTGCTATTTGGACTGGAATATTGAGTTGAAGTACAGTGACATATTGAAAATGTGAAAAATAAAGTATTTTCAGTGATCACAAATTGTTAACTTAATGATTCACCAAGAATATCAGAGGAAGCAGTAAAGGAGGCAGTAGATGTCCGTAAGAACATTTAATTGATTCGAAATAGTGGCTTTAAACGCTGTTTAAGCTTAATTGCCAAAGAAAATCCTCTTTTCACAGAGCATGGTCTTTGCTGTTACAAAAGTTGTTAATTGGCCGAAACACTTAGGGTTGTCATGTCCTTGCAATCCTAACGCAATTTTTCTACAAATGCCGCAACTCTCTGGCAAGGAGTAAATTCAGATGGATGAGTCAAAGGTTCATTTCCGTTCAGAGAACCCATTCTGCTTGCAAGTCTTAAAAGGTGTAACAGAAACAGTTACCTTGGGTTACAGAGTTCAAATTTCAGGGCATGTTTAAGTCGATAGAGGAAATCTTTCCCCTTCAGCCAGTAAACAGCAAATGAACCATCACCTACTTCTTCTCTCTTTTGGTACCAAAGCCTTCTTAGTGTAGGTTTGGGGATGAGCATGACGGTAATCCTAGTTTTGATTTTAGAATGTCATACCACTTTAGTACACATTTTCCTTTAGTAGCCCTCCTAGAAGCCAGCCAGCTGCTGTCATGGCATTCCCCCCCCCCATCTCCCTCTCCGTTTCCTGTTCAGCCATTTCCTACAGGGGGAAGACACTGAAAACTCCTCCCTCTTCAGATGACAGCGTCTTTCATCTAGTCCATAAGCGTAATGTCATTGATGGGGATGCCGAAGCTTGGGGAAATTAAATGGTGCCACTAGTGCCACAAACCTAATGAGAATGAGGATCTTATTTTGGTTCACCAGCTTCCAGATGCTTATGGGTTTTCTTGTCTCTCAAATGGATTTCAAGCCAATTGCAACAACATGCTGGTTCTTCTCTTTAGTCGCCTGTGCCTAAAGCATAGTGAGGACTCAGTACACACATGTTCATGAAATAGCGTGGTGGAAATGGAGTGGAATTTGAACCCTCAATCTCTCTTAAAGAATCTTTTTTCATTCATTCAACATGAATCTTCATTTTGCATCCTGACTCCAGTCCCTCCTCCCCTCCCCACTTCTCTATTCCTCCTCATTCACCCCTGCATTTCTATTCAGAAAAGGTCAGGCCTCCCATAGTGTCTTAGGGTTTACTGTTGATGTGAGGAGACACCATGACCAGCAACTCTTATGAAGGAAACATTTAATTCAGGGTGGCTTGCTTAGTTTCTTTAAGAAAGAAGTCACAGGATAATCTTGTCACTAGGTTCCACATAATTCTGTTCTGGTACCCAACTCTTGTTTCTATCTAGTGTTAGAATGGATTTTTTTCCCCCACTGAGCTTCATGGTGATCCCTGTGGAATGTAGCAATGACCCAACTTCATGACTTCCATGCCACTTATCCCTGAGTCTGGGAGAGACTGACTAGAGCAGATAACAAAATCATATGAACTACTTGCACATGTCTGTCTGCTTTATGGCCCTACTGAGTCTAATTCGTACAGGCCACCATGCCTTTTTGGCCGTTTTAATCCACGTAAGCTGTAATAACAAAATCCCATTGATCGCACCTTGTAAAGAGCGGAAAGTTCTCACTGTTGTAGAGGCTAAAAGTCTAAAATCAAGGTCCTAGCCAACTTGGAATCTGCCAAGGACCTGTTTCTCCCAGGTGACATCTACGACTTCATGTGAACAGCTTGCTGGAAGAAAGTTGCAGGCAGTTCTCAGGGAGTTCCTTTTAGGAAGAAACTAATCCAGTTCATGAGGTTTGCTTGTACTCTCACCAACACCAAAGCCTCACTTGTTAATACTGTTGACTTAAAACAGGTGTCACCATGAGTTTGGGCAGTGACATGCATATCTAGACCTAGTGATGGACCTAAAGATGAACATGTATTATTTTGTTGTGAAGGCAACCGTACTCCTCAACAAAAGATGACATATAAAATGATTTTTTTGAATCAATAGCAAAGAATAAACTATAGTTTTGCAATTCATGTGCATCCTATGGACAAAAAAATATGTCTTACAAGCGTTTTAGTGTGACCAGTATTAGCAGAACACATCCCTAGGACTACAGTCAGTCATCTGTGTGAACTGACTTTCAGCATGAAAACAAAGCCTTATTAATTAATGTCTTGGCTTGTAGAAAATACAGGTGTGTGTCTGTCTGTGTGTGTGTGTGTGTGTGTGTGTGTGTGTGTGCATTGCGCGCGCGCACACACACACACACACACACACACAGATAGTAATTGGGATCAGCTGGGGCCATTTAGGGGTCAAATACTACGTGTCCAAGGTCACTCATGCGTAAAATTAAACCTAATATGCTGTAGCCACAGCTTTATTGCAGCTTGCTTGTTGATGGCTAATTATGACCCCACCCCATTTTAAGTATCTAAAAGATTAGACCTTGGGGTCAGTTCTAGCTTTCTCAGAGAGAAAATAGAATTGTTGGATTGCTTCGTGATGAAATTAAATTGTGTGTGGTCAATTCCAAAACCACAAATCATTTGTCAGATCTTGGTGCAGTTTTCTTCTCTATGGTTCAGTGTGAACTGTTCTAGTGCCGCTCACTAAACCAAATGGGTTTCTTCTTTCAAGGCCCTTAAGATGGAGCAGGATAGGTGACTCAGAGGGTGACATCACATGCTTTTGCCCACAGCAGACCAGGTTTCCAGAACTCACACCAGAAGACTTTCGGCTGCCTATATTTTCAGTTCTAGGAGATCCAACATGGCATTCTGGTCCCCTTTTGGCCCTGTGAGACACTGACATTGTGCATACTGACTTACACAGGCACACACAGATATATAAAATAATGAATAAATGAATGGATGGATGGATGGATGGATGGATGGATGGATGGATGGATGGATTTTTAAAAATGTTTTTAAACACTCATGCATGATATATGATTATCTAGTATCCTGGGTCACTGAGACTCAATGATATGTCTGATGTTGCTTACTAACCCTAACAGATCTCTGAATGAGAGGTTTTGAGGATGTCTGGTGTTGCTTACTAACCCTAATGGATCTCTGAACAAAGGGTTTTGGGGATGAACATGAAAGAGTTTTGGACTGGTTCAGCCTTTCTCAATTTTGTTAATTTTATAGATACAAAACTACTTTATCCTGGATTACCTGCAGCCTTGTTTGGTAGAAGTATTCCTGCCACTTTGTCCTTCTTTCTTCTTTCTTTTTCTACCTTTTTTTATTCTGTTGTGTCTTTCACATCATGCCTCTCTATCCCACACATTCCTCCTTCCTTAGCATCTGTCCCCTGCTTGTGCAATCTTCTCCACAAATAAATAAATTAGAGAAGAAAAAGGGAAAGAAAGAAAAAAAGAAAAATCAGTGTCATCATGGAAGCTGTAGCGTAACACAGCGAGTCACGTGGTAAACCCTTTTATCCATGTATCTTTACGTGCAAGTGTTCATTGCAAGGAGTCATTGGTCTGGTTTGAGACCTCTGGTTTCTGCTACTGTGTTGATGCTGGGACTCCTCTGGGTTATCCTGTTGTTACCCTATATGTGTAGATCCTGCAGCTTTAAGTCTGAAGGATGGGTCTCTTCATGTGCTCCAATGGATCACAGATGGGCTGGCTGTTGGGTTGGTTCAGCCCATAGCCGTGGTTCTGGGCCTGGGCAGCTGCAGAGTTGGTAAACCTGCCAGTGCTCGCTTGTCTTTACCAGCAGGGTGCGCTCTCCTGCATTGCCCTGTCTAGTTCGCCCCTTGTAATGATGAGCAAGGGGTGGGGCCAGTTATGCTTTCTTGTCCTCTGGGTTTGTTCTCCCACATCTACACCTTCGGGACCAGCTCTACTGTGTTCCCCAGGTGAGGTGTTGGAGTCAGTTTCCTGCCTGCTGCAGCTGATGAGGGACAAGGACAGCTCTCCCAGCTGCCTCAGGTGCTGATGAGGGACAGTGACAGCTCTCTCACTCACCTGCCTCAGGTGCTGATGAGGGACAGTGACAGCTCTCCCACTCACCTGCCTCAGTGGGCCAGCTCTCCCACTCTGATGACTTCAGGGCCAGCTCTCCCACCTGTAGTAAGGAGGAGCGGGCCACGTCCCACTACCAGGCTAGCTTAATCCCTTAAATAACCACACAGAAATCTGTATTAATTAAATTACTGCTTGAGCCATAAGCTCTAGCCTCTTTTTGGTTAACACTCACATCTTGATTCAACCCATTTCTAGTAATTCTAATAATCTTCATGGTGGCTTGGCTCAATCTGCTATTTCTTCCTCCCAGAATTCAGTTCTGTCTTCTCCACCTATCTATGTTGTGCCCTATCAGGCCAAGCAATTTCTTTATTGATTAACCAATGAAAGCAACACAAATACTGAAAGACCTCCTACACCACCCACCTTCCTCAGGTGCTGATGAGCGATGGGGAGGATCATCTCTCTCGAGTCCATGCTACGACATGACAGATGAGTAGTGGGGACATCTCTTCCCTACTCACAGCTTCGGGGCTGACTCAGCCACACTTCCACCAACGAGGCATGACAGCGTGAGTTTGGGAGAGATGCCTCCCCGTTAACCTTCTTGCTTTAAGTACATCTCTAACTGCTTCTGCTTTCTCTTCCTCGTGCCAGGTCTAGCTCATTATTTGGAGATTGATTGACACTTCTGCTTGCTTAGGGTATTGAATGGCCAGTGCACATTACTAGAGTTAGAAAATTAGTATGAAAGTCAGTCTTCAGGACTGGTGATGTAGATCAGTTTCTGAACATTTGCCTTGTTTTGTTCAAAAACTAGGGTTTTAATTCCTAGTTCATAATCAAGTAATAATAAATAAATAATCAAAGAAAAGCCAAGCCTCAGGTGTGACAGCAAAGAGAGCCAGAATTAGGAAGGTAGGGACAATCCTACTGTGTCCTAGGTCTTCTCTTCTACTCTGCCCTTTGCTTCAGGGTGATGCTAGCACTACCAAGCATGGTAAAGGTACCTATAATGTGAATGAAAGAACAGAAGGTACTAACAGAGAGCTTGGGGGTGGGGTGCTACTATAGGCAGCCTAAAGTAGTTTTATGTGCATTTTAAAAGCAAAGTTGAGACCCAAGTAGGAAATTTCCTGAAAGCAGTAATGCATCTTTCTTGTGACCACTGTTGCTGATGCCAGAGAAGAAAAATAGCCAGATGGACCGCAGTGTTAAATACCTCTGGTATTTATTATGTGCTGATTGCAATAGAAAGGGCTAAGATCTGGTCTCAGTGCAGTGTGCTGTCATTATGAGCATGGACAGTGGAGGGGAATGAATTTGACTTTGTCTCTGACTCATGGTGGCATCATCTCTGAAAGGAGAAGCATAATCGTGTCCATCCCAGGACATGGTGACACTGAAGCATGAGATGGTGCACATCTAATACTTTGTACAGTTTACGTGATCAGTGTTATTTGGTGAAAGTATAAACTCATGGGCATGTGTCTTTTGTAGGTCAGTGGGTTTTTATAAATTTGTGATGATTGCAAGAAGAATGGAAATAAGTCATATAGTTATCTTCATTGGAGTACAGTTACACAAAATGATTATTTATGCTCAACTCACTTTTAATATTAACTATTGTCTATTTACTTAAAAGCTAAAGTAGACAGGACTGGGGAGATAGTTGTTTGGTCAGTAAAGCACTTGCCACTTGAGAAATGTTAATCTTAGTTTTATCTCTAGCAATGACATGGAAAGCTAAGTGGTCTGTATTTGAAATCACAGCATTGGGGACTGAGGAAGCAGAGACAGGAGGATTGCCTGACAAGTCTAGTCTAATCTTTGAGAGCCAACTCCCAGTGAGAAATCTTGTCTCAAAAGACAAGGTGGATAGGTCCTGAAAAATCATGCCTAAAGTTGACCACT
>NC_022024.1:2181810-2184926 GCF_000317375.1 Microtus ochrogaster
ACACACACACACACACACACACACACACACACACACACACACACACACACTCACTCACTCTAAAGAAAATAAACTAGAGGAAATATTGATTTAAATTGGGGCTTCACCTTACAATTTTCCTTTTATTACACTGTTCCTGTTCATATATTAGAATTTCAGAATTGTAAGAACTATATGGAAAATAAATATCATTGTTGTCCCACTGTACTGTTGACTTTGGTATTCATATATTATGAATTAAATTGAAAAAAATCCTACTCTGTGATGCCTTACCAATGCGCAAAAAACATCCTGAATGTCTCAGTTCTTAGGATTAGATATTCAGAAAGAATATGAGCAAAATCAAGCCCTAAAATGGGCTGCACTTTGCCAAATAGAATATTCCTTATTTGAGTGTATTTTTATTATGTTTGTATTGAAGAGAAAAAACAGGTTTTTTTTTTCAGTACTTTAGGGCACAAGTGGTTATTTAGACTCCATTTGCAAAACCTGCTCTTAAATATTCATGGATACTTAGGAGGAAAAATGTGAAATTGATGTGTTGGCCATGAATCTTTAACCCTGTTATTATAGGTTGCCAAGGAGATAGAAGTCCATCACTAAAAAGGGGAACCATCTGCAAGGATATCTCTCTGAGCACTGTGTCTCTTCTGGACTCGTATACACAGACACTCACTGACTCATTGCTACCAAAAGGAGGAAGAGGCTGCCACCTGCACAGGAGAGCCTTGGCCTAATGTATGACTTTTCCTCTGATATAAATGAGACCAACCAGATTATCACCTAGAAATAGATGACTCATTTTTTTCTTTCCATGATATTTTAATAATCGAGAAGTAACTTTTATGTGTTTGCTAACTCTCTAGCTTTGAAACAGCAACACAGTATTGAGTGAAAGGAGGAGAAGGGTACTGCCTCTTGGATACAAATATTAGACTCTAGAGAAAGCACTTAATTGGAAGGCTGGCACCTCTACTTCATTGATTTTTAACCTTGTCAAAGTATGTTAACTTTTCTGAGCATCTCTAGTTTCCAGCTCTGTACAGTATGCATGACCTGTGGTCCCGTGTGGACATCAGATAAGATCAATAAGGATGCCTTGATTGAGGAGAGTGCTTCTTGGTGAGCAGGAAGAGAAACCGCCATTGTGAATAGGAGAGATATCCTGTGAGTCGAGATGCCTGCTTTCTGATTCCAGCTTAAATACTCATTAGCTATGCACTTTATGGCTAATAATATCAGCTTTCCATACCTTAATTCCTTGACTGGGATGAAAGGAATTCATCAGATGACCTAGAATTATTCCTAAAATGGACTCCGGGTCAGCAGAAGCATTTACCCATACACACCACAACAAAAGTCTTTACTGATTGTAACTGACAGGTGATTATTTCAGTCTTTACTTAGACACTCCTCTGCGTGGGAGAGTGATCTTTTTTTCTTACCCAACTCTGTCTCTCTAGGAATTCTCCTGAGCTGATTCCAGGGATAGGCGCTAAAGAGGAATTAACACTTACCTGTTACCTTGTGAACACTAAGTGCTCTTAATTATTCCCCCTGTTCATGGGTTTGCAAACCTTGCTTGATGCAGACTCTTCATCTCCTTCTATCAAGTGCAAATTTTACCCAGTGCTCATATAGAAAAGCACATGACTTCAAATGTACCACTTGATCAATCTATTAGACACTAATCTGCCTGTACATTCAGCATCCACACCAAGGGTCAGGACCTCAGCAACACCTCAGAATTCCCAAAATGTTCATTTTAGTCCCTGAATCCTACTAGAGGTAAATGACCATTTGATGTGACATGAGATTACTTTTGCATGTTTCTGAAATCTATATGAATAAGATTAGCTAGCAGATGGTTGTCTATTGGCTGTGATTGTGGGAATGGCACTGTTTTCCACAGCGGATATCTGTATCTGACTCTAATGGAGAAGACCAGTTTATACATCCCTCCTTTAACCTTGGGAGGCTTCAGTGAGCATACTGCTTCTGATTACCTGTTTTAAAACCAGTTTTTCAAGCAGAAACCTATGCTGGATTATGTTACACAGGTATCCTACGAGTAACTTGTACCTCAAGTGATGGTTCACTGTGATTTGCTCAGGGTCGGCCAGACATATGCCTATTGTCCTGTGTGGTTCTTACTAGTGCCCTTTAATTTTCAAATTGTTCTGGGCTTAGATGGAACTGAAAAGTTCTGATGTTAGATTATGTTGGTTTCTGATTCCTTTCGATTGTGCTAGGAGAATGTAGTCCCCACAGGCAAATCTCATGGTCTGTAAACTCTCTCGATGAAGCATCATAGTTGGTATGATAAATGATGTGTTCTTCCTTCTTTTCCAGTTCCTACCATTTGCAAATGAAGTTTTAGATTGACTAAGAGGAGAGAGATAAACAAACCTGACAGCTTCCTCTGTGTGATGCGCTAGAGGAGCCCAGATGCCCCTGATAGAGCATTTAAAGGGTTTGATAGCAGGAGATGCTATCCAAAGCAAGAGCTACCTGATTATGCCACACAAAAAGTTAAACTACTCTTTTGAAAGGGGAACCTGCCCACTGGCATTGATTTTGCTTTATAATTTGCCAAAATAATAGATGATTTTAAAAATACATATACTTTATAAATCTTGCTAGAGATCAAATATTCAAGACCATATTATCTGCTTTTATTGCTGGGTAATAAACTCCCATAGATACCACTGATGAATAGATACTTTATCATGGCCTTGAGTTTTGTGAGCCAAAGGTTCAGCTAGAGCTCCCCAGAGGTAGCGGCTCAGCTCTCACTGAGGTCTAGGATCTAGGGTTACTATTTTAGACATCCCTCAACTACCACATAGCATCTCTACCTGTGCCTTCTTTTCATTTGGGATCCCTCAAAAAATTGTAGCTGTTCTTGAAGAGAAGTCTAAGGAGGTTAGGTAGAAATGGGGGACACTTTGATGTGACCTGGAAACTCACTTGTATTGTGTTCTGATCATCAAATGACAAAAGTTTAGAAGATTATGGGCTGAGGACACTAACCCTCATCACTCGATGGCAGGAGTGAAGAGGACGTAGGATGGAAAGGGTGCGGGACATGGCCTTATGATGGAGAAGGATGCGGG
>NC_022024.1:2185036-2192847 GCF_000317375.1 Microtus ochrogaster
GCCTTACATGAGAACCCTCTATAACTGGGTCCCCTATGTCCTTCTTCACACTTCTTTCCTTCCTGTTCAGTTTGATTCCACACCTGGAAGTTTCTCCTTGATGTTAAATATTGTCTTGAAAGGGACCCCTTGCTGGTAAAGATTCAAGAGTTCCTAGGGTTAGAGCATTGCCGGGTCCTGCCCAGGACTGAGCACCATGTGGGCTCACTTATCTGCATCTAACCTCCATGTGGTGTTCTGTGAAATGCTGCTGGCTCCTGAGAGCCCTCGCCCTCCTCAGACCCCTCAGCCTCATCTCTGCTTCTCTTGGCTTTCTACTAAATCAAATTTTTGTTTGTTTGTCTGTTGTTAGTGCTTTGAGCTCATGTGCTTGTTAGTGTGAAGTTTCTGAGACACATTGTCTCCTAAACTGGTCAAATCTGGGCCTTGGCCATCTTCCCTATCTGTTCCTAGGTAGGGAGCTGGGAGGATGCAAAGCCAAGCTGCCATCGTATCTCCTAGGAGCTCCTCTTTACAGTGGAGAGCCCTGCTGTTGTGCCTAAAGCACAGCCCATTGCCTTCTGTGCCTTAGCGTTCTGCATGTCCAGACTCCATGGATGCCTCTGTCTGCCTCCCTACCAGCTCTCTGCCCCAGTGAGCCCTCCCACACTAACCTTCCTTGACAGCCCTGAACAGGTCGGGTCTACCGCTTTTTCTTAAGTGTGTATTTTAAATGCCATGTTCTCAAATAGAGTACTTCTCTGTGTAGAATGTATTCTCAGCCGCTCACTACTACACAATTCTGTTTTATTTTTACCTGTACTTATCATTACAGGATATTATTTGTTTGTTTATTAGTCTCCCCCCCAAGACAAACAGTGTCACTTAAGGGACCTAATGTCTGGCACTCAGGAGAAGCTGAATGAAGGGATGAGTGACGGAGAGCCGAGGGCCAGTACAGGTTCCCTGACTGAGTGGCGGTCGTGATGATCCC
This sequence comes from Microtus ochrogaster, assembly GCF_000317375.1. NCBI lineage: Eukaryota > Metazoa > Chordata > Mammalia > Rodentia > Cricetidae > Microtus > Microtus ochrogaster. The sequence goes on from NC_022024.1 coordinate 2,186,010, forward strand.
TAGGCTACTTTCTCCTGTGGACCTCAGTTTACTAAAAGCCATTCTTCTGCTAACATTCTTTGCCGTAGTAAATCCATGTGTGCGTGAAGAATATGCCCGGGGGCCTTTTTATAGCCACAGCGTCGCAAATGCTGCAACATAGGTTCCTTCGTAAAGTGCAGCAAAGTATAGCTGAAAATTTTAAGTGACCTCTTAATGTTTCCTTGACTATCGAACTGAAATCATTTCTAAAGCCATTGAAATAAATCCAGCCACTAAAATAAATGCTACACTACATTACACAAGGCTTTTATTTTCACCATGTTCTCCGTATCCCCCAATGCCTGGGTGGTTTGGTGTATAGCAGAGTCCAGTTTAATTTGAAAACCTGCACGGTGACCTGGACTAGGAAAGGCAGACTGCCCTTGGTGACTTAAATCTGGTTTTCACTGTTACCTTGAGATTATATGTTAACTAAGACATTGTCTTCAGGGGAGCACAACATCTTGAGGGATGAAATGAGTTTCTCTTTGCCTCTCCTGCCTCTTTGAGGAGTCACCTGTCTGGCAAGGATGCTTCCTAAGCTGTGTAGGCAGGTGACTTCTCTGCTCTTGATCTCCCTTAGGTTGGCTCTCATCCTCACTTCCTCGCCGTCTCACTGGTTGGAAGTTATTAGATTCTGCTCCATCCTCCTGGCTTCTGTACCTGTCCTGTCTATACAGTACTGGGACAAGCTCCTCTTGTCCCCAGTTAAATGGTTTCCTCCCTGTTATTATGAGAGTCTTCACTGCTGAGCAACTTCACCCAGGCTTTATAAACTGCTATCTATGGCTAGAGAGACGGCCCTTGCTGCTTTTCCAGAGGACCCAGGTTTTGTTCCCAGCACACACCCAATGGCAGTGCACAATCCTCTGTCCTCCAGTTCCAGCAGACCCAATGTCCTCCTTGGGCTTCCTAAGGTACTCGGCATTCATATGGTACACAGACAACCCAGACGCATAAAATAAAATCTTTTGGAAATCAATTTACATATAGAATATAATGCCACAGATTAGGCTGCCCCAAATTCTGACTTGAAAATCAACCCTTTTTCTAGATTTTGCACAATTACGTTCTAGAGAGGTGATGCAAATTCGTGTTTCATCCTGAGTGTATGAGCAGTGCTTTCCCTGTGTGAAGCAGCCTATGAGCACTATTTTGTTCCTGTAAGAGAAAGGGTTCTCCATTTGCACCAGGTTTGAGCAACCCCTCTCTGCTCTCAATCGTATAGCAATGTGGACTCTGCCTAGTCTTCCCGCGAATGTTGCCATGTGCTCTGATGTCTCACAGTATTGCAAGGTTCTCAGAGCCTGACTAAGTTCCTGTTGAAGCATCCTCCCCCGGTGACTAGAACTCCCTTCAGCACACAAGAATTTATTATATCCTCTGCCAGCTAACAAGAAAATGGTTCAACTATGTTTGAATTATCTATGTAATCTTATACTTGTGTTATTAGTTTAATAATTAAAGCAACAGCCATAACCATCATGGAAACTCTGATTTATGGGATTAAACAGTTTTACTGCTGGCTGGGAGCAATCAGCATTCCCTCGAAAACATATAGGATGGGAAATCCCATTGTTCAACTTACTTCTCATCTTCAAAGGAATTGTTTCTTCAAATATACAACCCCTCGTAGTTCTGAACTGGAATCCTACGTAGGCAGCAGTACACACTTAAACTAGGCTCCTGCGTGTGACTCTATCTGCTGTTTCTATCGGGTTTATTATCTTGCAACAGAACAGCGATCTGTAGTCTGTAGCCTTGGGCATCTGGCTTCTGAGGTCGTTAGGCCAACATTACACCATCACTTAGATTTGAGAACATTGAAAATGTGATTTGAGACTGGATTTGGACAGATGAATGTGGGCTGGGTCAGGAGGATGTAACATTTCCCAGCACTGTGGGGTCCCTGGAGAGGATGACAAACAGCCCATTTTGGAAACACTATCCTGACCTCCCCTGCGTGCATAAACATATGGAGGGTTTCAAAAAAGCCCCAAATCCAAGGAACACCTGACGCTAGTGTTTCTCAAATTGATTCAGCCATGGAGAATTTTTTTCCTAGTAACACCTATCAATACTTATTATCAGTTTTGTGAAGAACAGAACTGGAGAAAAACAAGGTGTGGTTTTGTTTACTATTTTGTACCAGAAGTGGTGAATTATGTAAGTTTATAAACAGTTATCATCCATTTTAAATTTGTATCAAGGGAGAGGGAGGTGTTCTGTTACAGACTTGACTACAGGTGGCCGGACGAAGACATATGGCACCAATGAATGAAATCTTTTATTTAGTGATTGATCATTTTAAAACAAACTGCACCCTAGGACCCATCAGAAAGCGTATCATGAGAATTTAGAAATTTTCTTAAGCCCAGGAACTGGTATTGGACAACCTGGTGCTTTAAAAAGAAATAAATCCAGCTGGTGTCCCAAGTTAAACTACTTGAGATGTGTAGCTCTGTGATATGTTTCCGGAGCGACATATGTAAAACTTCTGCCTCTCGCCAGTGCCCACTGCTGGCTGTACCTGGATGTATCGCGAAACACAGCGATTTGTTTCTGGACACGAGTTCCTTTGGCAACTCTCGTTCGTTTGTCTGACTAGTTCATGAACCTTCCTTGCTCCCCCTTTCCTCATTCTCTCTCCCTCTGCTCCTTAAAGTCACTTACTAGGCTGGCAATTATTAGGGGCTGAGCGCAGATGCATGCCTTAATTTAATTTCACATTCCGTCATCTGAAACATGACCGTGTGTGTGTGCTGCTTTTGGCCTCGAGAGTGCTGGGAAATCAATATGCTAATTTCTTCCCATCTTTCCAGATCATCTTTTGAGAGAGCAAGCAATTCTTGTGAAATAAGAAACACAGGCTGGAGTGGGGTGACTGCAAGAGACATGGGCCCAAATACCAAGATTATCATGTCCTGCCCCCACTGTGTTAATGATCTTTTTTTTAAAAGTGTTTGGAACTTTGATCACTTGTCTTTGCTGTCTTTGCTCTGGCTGAACGTGTTGTTTCTGGTTACGAAAATTGCAAGAAGCCCTTCAAGCCCCATCATCACTAAGTGTAGCTAAGCGTGCCACGGTTGGGGCATGGAGGCTTCATCACGGATGCAAACAGACTTCCCGTTCTCCTGGCCGGTGATTCCTTTGCTGCATCTGCCGGATGGACTCCTCGTTGTCATCTTCATCATATTGTTGGTTTAGTTTGTAGGAAAATGAAAGCCCAAGGGATTTTCCTGTCTCAAATATTCCAAGGTTCGGGCCGCACTGATCTACATACTCTTGTTCTTCTCAATGGAAGAGCATCCCCATTCCACGCCACTCTCTTGGCTTTTGTGCCTTTTTCATGCACCTGTGTTCACTGGTGATCAAAATGTCCCTCTTTTTTTTCTGGTTTTTTTGAAACAGTGTAGCTCTGGCTGTCCTAGAACTCACTCTGTAGACCAAGTTGGCCTTGAACTCACAGAGGTCCACCAGCCTCTGCCTGCCAAGTGCTGGGATTAAAGGTGTGTGCCGCCACCGCCCCGGCTTCAAAATGCTCCTCTCAACACCAGTGTGTCACCTTCATGATGAACTGGCTTTACTGCTGTATCTTTGCATGGATGATGGGGTGGCAGCCTGAAGAGATGCAGTGTTCACAGCATGAGTACAAAGACTGTTTTAACTGGGGAGGCTTCCCTCCACCCTTGGAGATGGACTGCTGGGTGACGGGAGCTTCCATTTATGTGACGGTGAGAAAGAAGCAAGGAGGACACTTCCTGGTTTCACAAGCAGGTAAATGGTGGCCCAGTGCCACTCATTAATCATGTGTGTCTGTCCTCTGTCTATTAAATGACAATATTTCACTATCTGTTCCCAAGTTTACTGTTCGCTACTCATTAAGCAAACATTCATTTGCTGCCATCTCCAGACGCCATTCAGTTTTCCATGACGGTGCAGAGATTAGCTACAATCATTCTTTGATATCGTTCCTATGTTTTATGTTCTCTGGTTTGACAGTTGTGGTGGAATACCTGAGCATCTTTAAACCAAAGCACTACAGTTGTGGTGGAATACCTGAGCATCTTTAAACCAAAGCACTACAAGGTTTCGTGCGTACATTTCTCCCTTTACTTGTTCCCAGTAGCAAAAACGAATAAAAAGGGGGGTTCAGGGTTTTGGGTTTGCGTCAGCTACACACACATCACATTAGAGCATTTGAAATCCCCAAAGCAAAACCAGTGATTTGATCTCTTTCTTGGTTGGTGCTAGACTAGACCTAGTATAAATGACCTCAGCTTGAGACATCTCCCTGGCCCGTGGTGAACCCAGTGTCATCTCTGGGTGCTTCCTCTCATTGCCCTTTCCTTCTGCTCTGAAATCTTAGCACACCAGTACTCTGGCTTCCTTTGGAAGTGCCCTGCCTCCCCGGTATAGGAAATCTTGCTTCGCAGCACTGTGTTCAAGGAGGGTCTCCTGTCTTCCTGTGTCCCCCAACTCTAATGGGCTTGGCTATGACAACTCACTTGTACATACACCTGACTCGAGTCCCCAGCGGTTTCAAGAGGCAGGAATGGAAACAGCTCTTTCTCTCCCACTCGTCCTGTACTTTGTCACAAGGGACAAAGCAACTGAGCTGCTCCCTGCTTTCCCAGGGGGCTTAAGGAGAGAGTGTTTTTCTCTCTCCAGTTCCCAGTGCTCTGTAAGACCAGAAGGTGATAAACACTAGTGAACACAACATCAGGCATCCCTCTGACAGGATGCCTTGATCCTTTTAGACCAAGCCTTCATGGGGATAGAAGGCTTTCTGCTGGGCACATATTAGTCCTTGGTGGTTTCTCATCGCTCCATTACATATTTCCATTAGCTCTGCTGAGGCTGGAGCTGGACGCCTCCATGACTGACATAGCTTTCACTCCATCAGCCTAATACCCTTCATGATGTTTTCAGCAGTATTCAAAGAATCTGACTTATTGGAAGTTTTAGCCCTTCTTGCTATTCTCCATTAGGGCTGTAGTTTAGTGTTCTTTCTTAATTATGTGTGGACTTTTTGTTTGTTTCTGTTTTCACAAATTTTGATTTTTTTTTAATCTAAACCCACCAAGGAGGTCGTTGCCTGGTTGTGCTTTTTGGAAAGTCTGACCAGGTTCGGATGCCAGGCTCCGGTTCTGGTCATCACTGAGTTAGGTTGACATTTGGATCTGTCACCGATGACCCTCGGCAAGCTTCAGCTCTCTTAGCTATCAAAGGGGTGGGACACGTCTCTAATGGGGCTGTCAGAGAAGTGTGACGGCCAAGCACAATGTCCTCACTACTTCTGAAAGACAAATTCTCAACACGTCTCAGCTTGTTAGTTCTCGCCACTGTTGTTACCGTATTGTTAGAGCACAAACAAAATATCATGACAGCTTTCAACCAATTTTATGAGTGCTTTATACATGCAGGTCCTAGTAAATTGGAGGCTCTTCCGTAAATTATGGCATGTATTACAAGTCTCTGTGGATCTAGCCTCCGAATTAACCCTTTAAATCATTTAACTATTTAAAATCTAGGTCAATTCTAGAACTCAGCAGATTTGAATGAGCCTAGGAAATTATTGATTTTTTTGACACTTTTTTTCACTGAGATTTTCCCCCCAAATATTATTTGCATTTAAATCTCCTTGAACCAAAATCAACCCCGAATTTAGCTCACCTTTTACATATATTCCATAGATCCATTGTAATAAGCAATGAATGGGTCTTACAATATATGCAAGGCCTTGATATTAGTTAGGTTTTTTTTGTCTAGCAGGTGCTATCTCTATAAGTATGTGCAAGATCTTAGATACTTATACTCAAGATATACACTTAAGTATAGCTAAAACTTAATGATGCATTTTATTATTATATTAACGTTGAGTAGTAGGTAGGAAAAATCCAATAATGGGAAGAAAAAGGAGCATCATTAAAAGCGGATTATCCTTATAGAAGCATTCTTTATATTTTACCCGGGACATTAGGACTCCAAATGATAACATGGGCTATTATAGATATGCGTCTTTGGGTGTCTCTGAAAAATACGCACTGACAGTTAGGCTGACTGCTAAATTTTTACTCTGGATTTGACTAAAAATAAATGAATGCAATCTCAAGGATGCAACATACAGTTATGTGTATATGTGTCATAAGCTATACTTTGGGGCAACATCTGTCGGGGTCCAGCCTCAATGAATTCATACGTTCAGGGTAGGAGCCTGAGGCTTAGAAATGTTAGGCAGAATAGACAGAGATAGAAAAGAAATACAGAGACATAGGACAGTGCTGGGAGGGCAACTCAGTGGATACCAAATACAGAATCAACTCGTGTTTGTTTTCCACACCCTTCTATGCTTCACTCCACAAGGGAAGCAGGAAGGCAACAGACCTCATTAACACGATATAAAGAAGAGACCAGGTGTCCTGCAGGCGCCAGGCCCTGCAACCTCCTGCCAATCTCCTTTGAAGAAGTAGGAATAGCAAGGTGGAGTGGATCCACTCTATACGTAAAATACTAATTAACCACACCCTAGGTCAGGGTCTCTTGCTTGTAGCCACACCTGTTGTCAACAACTTTGAAGGAGCAAAAATAAGCTAAAACTCTCTGAACTTTATTTAGTCAAGGTGAAACAGAACTCATATCTGTGCCCCCCCCCCACATATGGTACAAGGATGTACATGAAGAACACATGTCCACACACACAATGTGCAACAACTTTAAATTGAGAATGGTGGCACATACCTTTAAAAAATAAAAGAAAGGAAAGAGAGGAAGGAAAGAAGGAAGGGAGGGAGGGAAAAGGAAGAAAGGAAGGAAG
>NC_022024.1:2192947-2219193 GCF_000317375.1 Microtus ochrogaster
ACAGAGCTAAAGCAGTAACAGCCCAATAATTCTAGCTCACACTTACAGTGAACCCCACTCTGTAACCACAAAATTTAACTTTTAGACACTGGATAACAACTCCAGACTTTGAAGAATGGTAGACGGGTTTCCTTTCTTAATGACTCCTTGGTTCATTGTTTATTCATTTATTATATTCTTTAGCCTTGACTAAATGTCCACTAATGGTGAGACAAAAGCTCCCCTTTATAGAAGACTTGTTATGTCGTCGGCACTGAGCTGAGTGTTTGCCTGTGAGTTTATTCCCATGAGCTGGGGATCATCATTAGCCATACTTTACATGAGAGGAAATGGAGGCACCAGTGACTATATAATTTCTCCTAAAGCCAATAGCTAGTACACAACATAACTGGGTTGCAATTTTATATTTGAATAGCTGTGAGCCATCCTTCAAGGCAATTACTAAAATAATTTAAAAATTATAAGCAAATTAAATATTTTAGCATTAACTTTCCGTTTGTTAAACCCAAGTACAAGCAAAAATATGAAAGGAGCATTCTCTTTTATTTCTTTTGGTGGATCCAGCAATGGAAGTTAGAACAGCCCTAAATACATAAAAGCATATTTTATTTAAAAGACACCTACTGGGTGCTACAGTGAACTTTCTAGAAAGAGATATATTTGCACAGTACTGCAGATACTAAGGGCTGTGTGATCAGTACACTGGAGACCTTTCACAACTGAATTGACTGATCACTCTGTTATCTGAAAATGCCACCTGTGTCCCTGGCCCCTGGCCACAGGATAATGTTCTAAAAAGCCATCTCTGCGGGGAATTTAGTCCCCACTTCTCAGGGAGAGGCACAGTGGTCTTTGTCTTCCTTCTGCCTGAATCATTTTGGTTAGTAGAGTTGAGAACTGTGGAAAACCCAGAGGAAGAGAAGGAAAAGTTGTGGTTCTCTTACTTCTGAGAGCAGAATCCTGGGGTGGAGGGGCTAGCAACAGGATCCCCTCGTCTGTTGTGACCCTGACCTGGAACATCTGAAGGTGAGACCAGGGGACCTTGGTGACAGTGATTCAAGGACATCTTCAGAATAGCAAAAATAAAAAAGGCTTTCCAGTTCGAGTCCTTCCTTCCACTGAATACAACCGAGGCAAGCCGTGCTCCTGTGTGCTTCCTATTGGCTCCTCTGCTTTCTCAGCATCACTCAGGAGCCTGTTAGGAATGGCAGTCCAAACAGACTGAGTCAGAAACTGGAGCTGTGGTCCAGGAAACTGCCCTTCAAGGATGGCTCTGGGGGAGCCTCATGCCTTCAGGCAGTTGTAGAATTTCACGCCATTGGCTTTTCAAAAGTGACAACATACTGCGGTTTACCCAGGGGGTTTGAAATCTAGGTCATCTGCTCGGAGAGTCTGAGTTGGTAGACTTGGAGTAATTTTTAAGAAGATTTCCAAGTTTCTTAAATGTGCATCAAAATCTGTGAACCACTCTTTTCCCTGTTAGTGAGGTTAGCGATTTTTTAAATTAAAAAAAAAAATAGTGTGGTGTGTGTGTGCTTGCATGCATGTGTGTGCACATGCGCTGGTGTGTGGAGATGAGCATGCGTGCAAGTGTGCATGGACGTGGAAAGCAGAGCACGGAGTTGGATGCAAACATTCTTCCCATGCTCTAACAGTGAATGGTCTTGTATCACTAAGCCAGAACAGACTGTTAAATATAATATAAACATTGTAGCCTACAGGCTGATTTTCCAGTGTGCTCTTCTATACTAACAAGAGCATAGAAGGGAACTCCCCTAACTCCCTTCTAGTCCCTTGGGGATGTCAGGGGAAGCTGAAAAGAACCCACACTCTTACGGCTTTCCTCTCTAGGCCTGTTGGCCAGTCCACTGGATCACACAAATTCTTCCCTCATTGGCTTCCTCCGTTCCCTTAGATGTACCATCCTCTGTGTGGCCATTTCTACTCCTTATTGCCATGGCAGCCGCTGGTGAGGGAATGAGTTCCAGCCTCTCTGGCTGTACGTGGCTGTACGTGGCTGTACACGTGAGCATGCGTTAGTAGGTGGAGAGCCCACTAGTGGACAGGACTGATTGTAAAGAGGTGATCTGGGGCAGAGGGTGTCTGCTAAACCAGATTACATAAAATACAGACTGCAGTGGGGCTCACAGGAAGTGTGAAGTTTGAGTAGTGTAAAATACAGACTGCAGTGGCGCTCACAGGAAGTGTGAAGTTTGAGTAGTGTTTCCTAAGGGAAGATGCCCTGCCCTGCCTCTCCATGCTGTCCCCCCCAGCAATATTAACCAGCTGCCTCACCTCCACCTCCAATAAAATATATGGCAAATAGAGCATTTAATCAGTGTCATGGTTGTATAGTTCCGAGACTCTGGCATTTCTCAAAGTGCTTCTTCAAGGACAAAGAGGTTATTACTCATTGCTGAAGCGAATTGATCCTACCTTCTATAGACAGGCAGGGTATCGGGATGACGGGATGTCTTTGAGTCTTAACCCTCCCCTTTTCCTCTGATCCAGGCTGCAGTTGTTTAACAAGGCACCTCGGTATTGTTCAAACAGGAGAAAAACGGGGCTATTCTCTCAGGATTAAGCATTGCCTCATTCTGGGACCCAAACATGTATGTTACATGTCCAGGGACAAAGCTAGAGGGAGACAAGCTGACAGGCAGGGCCACTCCATCTCAATCGGCTCGTGTCTAACTGGTTTGCCTGTCTTTCGCTCCAATGATTATGTAATTTTCACTGGAGTTAGTTGCAGTTTTTTTCAGCCTACAGTGAGAAATCACGCCTGGTAGCCTATTAATTCTGCCAAAGGTCAGTTACAATGATTAAAGCTGTTTTTCCACATGGAGCCGGCTGCTTGCTGGGAACGCGGAACCGGTGATGGAAAGCAGGCTGCTACTTTCGCTGTCTAATTAGATGTATCAGAACACTCCAGTGTCTTTAATCCTGCCCCGACCTTCCTGTTGAAATAACTGGAAACGTAGAGGGTGGAAATAATGAAAACATTGTGTCTCCTTTCTCCCTTTAGTCCCTGGATCTTAGGTACTTAGAAAAACACCCCCTCCCCTTTCTTCTTATCTCTCTGAGGTGATTGGCATCTTGAAACTTGAAGTGTTTCTCTAAATACTTTTATAGAAAGAAAAGTGAAATTTAAAGTTAATGTTAGTGAACAAAAAGTATTTAAAGGGCTGTGGAGAAGACTAAGTCAGTACCCAGATTGAAAAAAATAAATAAAAAGAGGCCGGGTATGGTAATACATATCTGTAATCCAAGCACTGGGGACATGGAGACGGGAGGATCCTTGGGGCTCACTGGACAACAACTAATCTAGTCTAATCGTTGAGCTCCAGGCTAAGGATAGATCATGTATTCCTAAGATTAAGACCTGAGGCCGTGCTCTGGCATCCACATGCATACATGCATGTGTATACATCCTCCACACATGTGTACACACAGGAACACCTGCCCATATTTGGATTTTCAGAGTAAACCTAATCAAACCATTTGTGTTCAAGAGGGTCACTCAAACTTCTAAGATGTAACACCGGTTAGGTGGAGACAGCTGGAGTCAAGGCACAGAAAGCAACCTGGTTAACCTTCAAACCTCTGACTTGCTTTTGTTGCCTAGAAGCACAGGAAAATTTTAGTGAAGGGTGTGTACATAGTCATTTTCTAGATGTGCATTGCCCTGTAATTGATTTTGTTCAAGGGTTGCCCAGTTCACAGAAAAGCTGACTCACATATGTTCAAGGACCTGTTTCTGGGCTCAGTGTTGCTAAATGATTTTGTTTGGGCCCATTTCATTCCTTAAGAAATAGAAGTGGTTTTTGTTTGTTTGTTTGTTTTATTGAAAATAGATTCTTCTCTTATGCAACATATCCCAAGCAATTTTCCCTCTCTCCACTCCTCCCATTCCCCCCAGCTTCTCCTACCCCAGGATCACCCCCTCTTCTCTGTCTTATCTTCAGAAAAGAGACAACAGCCAATCAGGATAAAGCAAGATACAGTGGGTAGGACAAGGCAAAAGCCTCATATCAAGGCTGGACAGGCAAGGCAATAGGAAGAAAAAAGTTCCAAGAGCAGACAAAGGAGTCAGAAATATACCTGGTCCCACTGTTAGGGGTCCCACAAAATACCAAGCTACCAATCATAACATATGCAGAGGACCTGGGACAGCTACCTGCAGGCTCTGTTCGTTGCTTTTCAGTCCGTGAGCCTATATGAGCCCTGAGGTCGTTAGGTCATGTTCTTCTGATGTCCTTCACCCCTCTGAGGTCGTTAGGTCATGTTCTGCTGATGTCCTTCACCCCTCTGAGGTCGTTAGGTCATGTTCTCCTGATGTCCTTCACCCCTCTCACTCCTACGATCTTCCCTCCCAGAAGCTTTAAGACTCATGGCATAGTCTTGATTTACAACTTTCCCTAATGCTATTTGATTTAAAAACCAACATTCTTTATGTAATGGGAGTATGTTTGCTATCATGGTTGTATCTTCCCTCTAACGAAGGATAAAACTGTATTTTTTTTACCCTCTACTCATTATTAAATAGATTTAGGGTATTGTTAATCTTAAAATAGTAATTTTATTTTTGCCTATATTAAAAAAAAACTTATTTTGTTGACCCACTCCTTAGCAGTAGATAGTCTTTAGTAGGTAATCTGCAATCCTTATTAACTGAGAATGTGAGTGGATGGACATTTGAAAAGCAAATTGGGCAAACCTTAAATGGCAGTCACAAACAAACCTTTAACATATTCATAATGTAATGAAAACTTTAGCTATTCTTAGCCTCACATTGATGATCTGTAAGTCTGGAGCTTGCTAATACCCAGAGAACCCCTCTGGGGTACTCTAAATGCATCTCCCTAACAGTAAGACCTCTGAAGCAGAGACATTCCAAGGGCCCATTAGCTCCACCTGCTTAAGAGTAGTGCTGAGTCCAGATAAATGAATACACGTCTGTAATCCTAGCTCTTGGTAGTTAGAGGCCAGATTGCGCTATATAGTGTGACTTTGTCTTAAAGCATAAGCCAACTAATCAACAAAGCAAAAGGTCCTTAGCTGAACAGGACCTGATGTCTGCTTCCAATAGAAACCCGAAATAAGATAATCTATGTGTATAAATATAAAAATATAAATAAACTTCATGTTTGCATTTGGGTCTTATCTGTAAGACAGCTCATTATGTATATGCAACTATTCCCAAATCCAAAATCTTCAGGCTTTAAAATGCTCCTGGTCACCCAGATCTTAGATAAGAATTTTTCAGCCTGTAGCAGAACAGTGGTCCATGAATTTCCAAAATCAAGTCTTCTATGGACTATCCATCTAAGCTTTATGCTCATTTCCCCCTCCGCCCTATCCTTCCATTTCCTGCTGTCTTAATTTTTCTCCTCCTGTCTCTTCCAAACCAGTGTCTGTTTCTTCCAGTGAAATAGAATGAGGAAAGTGAATTTTCCCACCAAGTCCAGAAGGAACTCCACAAACATCCCACTTTCTTGTGTGTTCTCACTTGCACAACACAATAGTAGAGAATCCAGAGGGAGATACTGGGGAGGCTGAAGCAGGGAGAGGTTGGTTAAGGAGATGGGGAGTAGATGACTCAGTTTACCATGAGGACAGCCTCCTTCTCTGTTTTACAGGGAAGTCTGTGATACCGGAGCAAACCGCATTCCACTGCTCTTGACATTTTCATTTAAACAGCATTGCTAGAGATCTTGGATGATAAAGGAGGAGCCATTCTTAGTTGATTGGCATCAGGAAACCTCCATAAATCTTTGCAGGTGTTCACCTAGAGCAGCGATATTCAACCTCTGGCTTGCAACCATCAGAAAACATATTTCTGGTGGTCTTAGGAACCCCAAACATAATTTACTTTGTTGCTGCTTCATAACTGTAACTTTGCTACTAAGCAGTGTCTCAGATCCTAAGACTATGGGAAGTTTGTGTTCTCTGATTATCGAGACCTGAGATTAAGAGCTGCTGATCTAGAAATAAATCCATCCAAGAATTGTGCATTCTCCTAAATGACTTCAAAATTTCTTTTTAATTTTACATATTTTTAAGAAATATTGCTATCAAACAGATGAACAGGCTATGACCAAGGGCCTGTCTGATCAGTAAGGAAGACCAAATCAAGGTTTTTTCACTGAAGGTGATGTGTTAGTGAGATGAAGGAGTAGTGTCTTTTCTAGGTCTGCAGTGACTGAAATTTCAAAGAAATAGCATTTATGAGAAAAGGTTCGATTTTCTCCATTCCTTTATCTACCAAATAAATGTAATAAAGACTACTTTATAATGTGTTGTAAGGGTTATGGGCATGAGTTCACATAAAATCCTTAGGACAAGTCTGGAGTACAGGAAACACAGAATAAGCCATGGCTGATATCAGGAGTATTGCTTTTGGTATAGGTTTCTATACTACACAAGCTAGTCTTCCTTCCCTTGGGGAACAATGTTTTCAGCAGCTGAGGCAGGAGGGTGCAGGCTTTGAGTGATTGTGATGTGATATCCTCTGTGCCTTCATTCTACTTTATTGCAACAGAAGAAAAGATCAAGAAAAGAAAGAAAATTTGACTCCTTTTTTCACCTTTCACTCTTTTAAATGCTCTAAAATTTAATAATCGTCTTCTAGAATTTATTTATAGCTAGGACATTACAGGTGGGGAATTCATAATTGTGACCTGTCATTGTTCTCTCAACGATAGGGAAACTTCTGGCTATAGACTAGACCATCACTGAAAAGTGGCGGTTAAATTTTGGTCGATGCATTCACACAAAGGAAGTGGTAACCCTTAGGAACATGTGTCTGTCCTTTGTTAAGTTTCCTTGAGTTACCATGAGATCACAGTTGGCTGATTCGAATGTGCCAGTGTTATAGCCAAGCGGCATTGAGAGCGCAGTTGATCATGTGATGGTCGCAGCCTAGAGCCAAATGATGGAATTCCAACTTCTTCTATCTTCTATATTTAAACTGGAGTATAGCTTCCTTACTGGACAGTGCCTGGGCTCTGGTGTCTACTGGTTTATATTTCTCACTCTTCCCACTTTCCAGTCGCCAAAACCACAAATGGAACCTGGTTTCCTGGATGCTGCTTCTAGCCAGCGTGGATTTGGACAGCCGTGTGACCTCTCTGCGTGGTCCTCACCATCTTGACTTCCTTCCCCAGCTTCAGTCCTCTTGGCACACGGGGCAGTAGTGGAGGGAGCCTGGTGTAGGGAGCCTGGTATCCCATGCCTGTCCTTGGCAGGCCTTCCTTGCCTCGTTAGGCAATGCAGGAGGCTCACCACATGGCGTTGTCGTTTGTGTCACTTGAATCCAAGTGGGAAGACGCTAAGAAAAGTTTCGGAGAAAAATATCAAACAAACCCTTTGAAAATGCGAGAACATAATACATGCTTAGCAGCCAGCACTGTCATCGGTGATTCGTATATAATTATTACTCGGTTTTAGGGGGTACTTAAGTTCTTTGTCCAGGATGGGAAAACTCATTCGCATACATCATTATTATCCCTCCTGGCATGTGCTTTGGTGACATTAATCAGCGCTTTATTTCCTGCACCAGTAATGATAGGGTTGTCTCCTGTAGTTTTATTATGCTGTCATGTGTGTGCACGCGCACACGCGTGTGTGTTTTGCCTCTCAGTGGTCGTCCTCCAGTACAAAAGAAATATCTCATGGGGATAAACTCCCAAAGAGCTGGCATTTAACAGTCATGCTGGCAAGCATCTAGTTTTCTTCCACTTCGTCCTCTCTGCTTGTCAAGCTGAGTCCTGGGGGATTATCGACTGTGGTCAGAGTGATGGCCGCTTGTCATTTGACAACAGAAAACATTTCTGAGACGGAGCTTGTTTCTAAAGACCAGATAGCTTGCACAGGGCTAGGCGAGATGGAGCATCAATTCAAGCTGCAAATTTGAAGGAAGCCTGGGAGAAAAGAGTGGATTGCAGGGTGCCTCTGGACCCGTGCCAGGATTTGAGGCTGTCGTCGGAGGCAGTCACAGTTTAAAGGTCATGGTTGGAACCTGATGGGAGGGAGACAAGTGAAAACAAGAGTCATGGGTTCTCCTCTGCCCACAGCAGGGATTGACTCGGGATCCAATTGTGCCGTTTAAAACTGCCACAGAAGAGAAAACAGAATCCACACCACGTTTGTCTGCATTTTGTTATAGCATAGCAAACTGTATGGGCGTGGCTTTAACAAACAGATCAAGAGTGTGATGTTCAGGGTCTCTTTTTAGCATCAGTTCCACAGGCTCTGGCAACAGCCTCATGTACAAAACACATTAAAGACAGGAAGTGGCAAACTGAAATCGACCGGTATTGTTTATTAATTTGTACGACGTTTTCATAAATCCAGTCCCCAGGGCAGAATCAGTCAATGTAACCACTGCACACTGTTTATGTTCCCGCTACGGCATCTGGCCCATCGCGTTGTAGCTGCGTGTTTTCATGCCTGAGTCCGCCAAATGAATCAGTTTCTGGAGGGAGAAGAGAGATAGCCTCCTTTCTTTTCCATATCCCAGGATGATGAGCATGGTGCTACAGGTGTTTGGAGAATCAGATTCAACCAAAGGTCACATCTGGTTTTTTAAAGGATTTAAGTCGACTTTCGTACCAAT
Source organism: Microtus ochrogaster (assembly GCF_000317375.1). Taxonomy (NCBI): domain Eukaryota; kingdom Metazoa; phylum Chordata; class Mammalia; order Rodentia; family Cricetidae; genus Microtus; species Microtus ochrogaster. The sequence goes on from NC_022024.1 coordinate 2,201,565, forward strand.
TGCAAGTTGTGCTGCACGCCTTGAGAAACTAATGGCTTGGGGAGAAAGTAGGAGGAGATACAGAGCAGGGATTAAGGAAATGAGGACAGCAGTAGACTTCAGCCCTGCAGGCCTTTCTCATTCCTGTAGGCTCTTCTGATTGAGAGCTGAGGCCCCTGCTCTGAGCCTCCTCTGCTCAGAGGGAAATAAAACACTAACATAGTTAAAACAGGAAGCTGCTCCCAGTCCTTGCCACTGCCTGGATCCTACAATCTCTTTGTTAGTCATTAGGCTGAAACATTTAAATAGTGTGCATGCTTCACTATTACATATCAGCAGGGGGAAAAAACAAAAACAAACCTGCATCTGCGGTGTCCTTAACATGGAGCCAGAACTTGGAGACAGAGTTTTGCTATTTTTGTTCTTCGTGTACCAGCAATGAGTTAGGCACTAGACACATACATACATACCCTTCATGTTTCATAACAATCCTGCAGGGGAGGCAGTGTTATCCCCATTTTATAGGTGAAGAACAGCAGAGAGATATAAAGTAAGTTGCAGATAAGGCTGTTTTATAATTGGACTGCTTGAGAGCCAGGATCTGATCCAGACAGTCCATCCTTCTAGATGAGACTACATTTGTAGCCAGAAGATTCCTTGAAGATATAGCTTGTACATACCACAAGATCTGGAGATAGCTTTCTTGAAGCCTCTATATATGTTCAGTGCACAATTAATGAAAACAGCTGTTTGTAATAGCCCAGACAAGAGGAAGAGATAACTATGTCACACCTTTTGGGAGAAGCTTTTCCTAATGAGGTACTGTGTGTGGCAGGTCTAATCTAATCTGTAGAAGAAACCCAATCCAATGAGGGAAAAAATCAAAGAAGATCAAAGACCACTGTGGAACTTTGGAATGGGGTTCTGAAGAATTGGTAAGCCTTTGCGGGGTGAGCCTGTGGGAGCTTCATTTTAGCCATAAGAAAAGATCAACAGATAGAGAAAGAAGACAGCAAAGAGCTTATGGAAGAGCCCCTGGCAGCCATGGGTTTGGCCCAAGATGAGGGAACACGTGTATATTGAGAAGACAGGGAATCCATGGAAATCTCTGAGTAGGCAAATGGCTTCTACTTAGGAAACCATTCTGTCTTCTTGCTTGGGCTGAGGAAAGACAGTGTAAGGGTGGCTCTGTCACAGAGTTGTCAAGTAGAAGGGCCTGAGGTGGAGACAACGGGGAAGGAAGCGGCTGCTGAGCACAAGGGACCGATTGTGCTTACAAAGCACAAACACAAGCAAGCTAAGACATCCTAACATGTCAGTTGAGGGGGCATCGCTGAAGGAGTCTGAAGAAACTGAATAGCATGCATGGTGTTCTATGCTGAGTGCTGATTCAGTTCTCGGGAGCTCGGGGCGTCCTATACATTACACCCTGTCCATCCTTTGTGAGTCCAAAAGATACACAGGCTACTTAGAGTGGAAACAAAGACGTTCCCTGAGAGCTTAACACAGTCACTGAAACAGTTGCAGGTCAAACTCAGATGTGGGGTTAATTCAGACTGAGCCAGGCAGTGTGACCCACCTGCCCAAGCAGCATTAGACGCAGGAGGGAGACCTTATCTGGTCCCAAAGAAGAAGCCCACGTCCAAGAGGGAGAAGATCAAAGAAAGCAGACGGCACATTTCGTGCAGGAGGGTGATAATTCTGGCACCCGGCACCTTGGAGAAGTGTTGAGAATTGATATTGTGTATTATTTTATCCCCAAATAAATGTCACAATGCCCCTCAGATATTAGGAGTGTTTCTTACTTTATATTCCCAAACCAAATTCATTTTGCAAATATGGATTATGCTTTCATAAATTTTTAACTTTATTCATTTAATAAAATATATGGGTAATTTTTGTCTTCTTGCCATACTTACAGAAAATCATAGGGACTTTTATGCATGGGTCCTTTTCATTTTATAGAACTGTTTTATGGGGTTAGCAGTAACTTGAAGATGCACATAAAGCAACTGCAGAAAGTTCCTGGCCCACAGGAAGGCTCATTTTATCTGTCTGTCTGTGATAGAAGCAGATTATAACACAATTGGCTAACTAGCAGGCCGAGGGCAAAGGCACAGGGTTAAGCCGAGGCAGATTCAGCCAAGTCCTTCACTAGCCTTGAAAAGTGCTAGTTACTTGGTGATGTGGATATCTTGTATGCAGGTGTAGATGATGTGTGTGTGGACAGATAAATGGATAGCAATAGAGACTTAACTAGCTGCAGTCCGGATTAAGAGAAAGAATGTCTGGAGTCTGGCTAAGAAAATCCCCATTGAGAGTTAGTTCACCACCTGTGCTATTATCGCATGGCTGCTGGTGACATCAGTGTCACCACCAGCACCATTACTGACTGCCGTTATTGAGGCTCTTATTTTTGGTTTACTGTAGTGTCCCCAAGAGCAAAAGACACATCGCTGAAAAGGGAGCCTTCTGGTAGGAAGCAGTTAACTAGCTATAATCCGCAAGTTCTACAGGATACTGGGTTCCCACCAGAGTCCTCTAGAGATTAGTTAAAGGAAGAACTGACGTGCCAATCATTTATGTGGTATTTTCAAACCCAGGTTAATGAAGTCAGGAAAATAGGCAGCCACAAAAGATAGGAAATGCATTACTCCACTTCTAGATACCCATGACCTACATATGAGAGTCAAGATCTCTCACACAGTAAGAGGCCCAGTGTTGGCCGAGGATTTGGGTGGAGGAAGTTGTGTTTGGTGGGCATGCAGTTTCAGCTCTGCAAGAGGACAATGCTAGCGAGATCTGATGCACGGCAGTGGGGATCCATGTAACACCGCTGGGCTGGGAATTTTACTTGTACTGCGTGTATTTAACCGCAGTTTGAGAACATGGGGAAGAGGAGGTATAAAGAGATGGTTCTGGATGGCATAGCTTCCGCAACACCGCCAGGGGCACAGCCAGCTGTTGGCAGCTGCAGTCACTGGAGTGTGGAGCTCCTTCTCCAGGCAGGGTGGAGGAAAGTGCCACACTTCACGGCAGTTTATGGAGCCTGAGCTGGCACTCGCCCCACCCCTATTTCGCAGATCAGAATTTGCCCATCTGGATTGAATTCCTCTTTATTTCTAAGCTGCACTGGGCTCTCCAGCTGCCACATAGCATGCCAGTTCATACATCTATGCGTAGAAGGAGAGCCCAGGGACGCCAGGGTAACCAGCAGCAGCTGCATGGGAAGATACAGCTCTCCAGTGGGGGTGATGTTCCTGCGGGGAACTTAGTGCCCCTGGAATCAATGTGGCCTCGGGAATAGAATGGCATCTAAGGTTAATATTCATTAAGTTCCACTATTACTCCCAGTGCTGGTGAAGCCGTCGCTGCCATGTTCGACCTTTCATTAGGGAGTCTCCCACAACTACTGCATAATTGATGGGGTGGGAACAGACCGTGATTTTAAAATGTGTGTGTGTATGTGTGTGTGTGTGAGCGTGTGCGCGCGCACGTGCATGCGTGTGTGTGCGTGCAGGTGTGTGTATATAGGTCAGAGGACAACTTGCAGAAGTTGCTTTCTCCTTCCATCCTGAGGGTCCCTGAGATGGGGCTTAGGTTATCGGGCCAGGCAGCAGGTGCCTTCTATTTGCTGAGCGTCTCACTCTCCTGAGATTTCATATTTTCAACAAAATATTAAAGGCTCATTTTTTCATAGACTTTCAAATTTTCAAATATTACAAGGATCACCGTAACAATGTGCTGCCTCTCTCTCTCTCTCTCTCTCTCTCTCTCTCTCTCTCTCTCTCTCTCTCTCTCTCTCTCTCTCTCTCTCTCCCTCCCTCCCTCTCTTCCTTTCCCCAAAGTCCTAGTAAAGATGGTAGTTTCATTTAGTCTTTTGTCCAACCGTATTGTTTCTTTGAGTAGAGTCATTAAACTATTTAGAAAATCAGATCACTGTTTCCTAGGGAGAAAAATAGAATGGTATTTTAGAAAATATAAAATTTAGATTTGTTTGCCTCTTCAAAATAGTTGTCTGGTTTTACATGTAGAGCAATGAAGTTTTGGTCATGCCTTCCCACCAAACGCATATGATGGCCCTAGTACATGAAAGGTTATCAGAATGAGGCCTGCTGCTCCAGAAAAAGCCAGCGCCAGCAAGCCCAGGATTGTAGAGTCATCCCTGGAGATGTCTGAACTTCCTCTCCTCTGCTGCCTCCTGTGGTGTACTTCCCATTTCTCCACAGGAAGAAGAAGCATTCTTGAGTCTGATTTCTGTTTAAGAATCAAGAGACTCCCATGTTAGTTTTACTTCCTCTGAAATAGTAATTTAGGGGAAAATTATGCTCAGATCCTACCAGCCCCAACCTCGAATAGAGAGTATAGGGACGCCTGTCTCGCCTTGCTAACAGGCCTTATAAAGACACTTTACAGAGATATAATATCCTGTCTGCTTTTTTTAACAAGGGCTTAGTTCATTCTTTCTCTGTGTATAGATGTATGAGTGTGTGCACAGGAGGTTATTCCCTTCCAGTTAAAAAGCCCAGGAAACCCAGCAGTGGAAAATGTTGGATTTTTTTTTTTTTTGTTGTTGTTGTTTGCCACTTTGGACATGGTAGACATTTGGATGGTGGTTCATTTTCAGTTTTGTATTCACAATGGTCTTGCAGATTCTCATGCTGGAGTTGGCCTTCTGTGGCTGAGATAAAACATTCTGACCCAGATCGACTTAGGGAGGAAAGGGTTTAGTTCATCTTGCAGGTTATAGTTCACCATTGTGTAAAGTTGGGGCAGAAACTCAAGGCGGACCTTGTGAATAGAAAATGGAAAGCAGTGGGGGACACTGTGGCTAAGTAGCTCAGGCCTTGCTCTGGTAGCCAGTGTCTTCATAAAGCCCAGAGTGACCTGCTGAGAAAATAGTACTACCCACCATGGTGGGGAGGGATCCTCCTGCATCCATCAGCCAACAAGAGAATCCCCTATAGGTGTGCCTACATTCCAATCTGAGCGCTCCCTCCTTTAGAGCCTCCTTTCCAGGGGATGACTCTAGGCTGTGCCAGGCTGGCAGTTAGAGCTAACTGGGACACCCCCATTTTTAAGACATTATTTGTGGCTACCAGATGCATGCTTCCATTGGTTCATTTTCTTTTGTTCAAAGGAAAAAATAAAAACTATTTTGAAAAATCACAGTGGATCATAATTATTTGCCAGCAGGTTTGCTACTTAAGTACCGAGGGGCTATTAAGAGTCAGAGAGGAGATGCATTTATGGTTGTTATGTTGACGGTGCACATTGCTAAACACTAGAGAAAAATTTAAAATAAACTGTGTTTATCTAAGGAAATACTGCTTAATTGTTGCATTCAAGCAAAGATTGAATGTGTTATTTTATAAAGTACTAACCATTAAAATGAAAAATTCATGCCTAAGCTTTCTGTGCAATCAATACAACTTTTCAAATTCTGTCAATCATTCAAAACTTTTCAGCGTACATTTGTTGGGTCCTGTGGGCTGGGTGCTTAAGATAACAGATGAAATTCATGTAATCTCAGAGAGCTCACAAATGATTCAAACACCAATAAATGATAACTGTACATAATAATTGCTCTGAGAACACAATGAAGAGGGTGATGAATTCTGCCTGAAGGGGTAGGAGGAAACTTTGATCTACGAGTAAGGGATAAGTGGACTTATTCGTTGTGGAAATATGGCTAGCTGCTATAACCACCTGTCTTATTTTTGGGTTGGGTTTACTGTGAAGAGACACCATGACCATGGAAACTCTTTCATTGAAACCATGGAAACATTTAATTGAAGGTGGCAGCTTACAGTTTCAGAGGTTCTATCTGTTATCACCATGACACGTGGCATGGCAGCATGTGCGCAGATGTGGTGTTGGCTACACCTTGACCAGAAGGCAGCAGGAAGTCAACTGGCTGTCGCATTCAGTGAAACTTGAGAAAAGGACCTCAAAACATGCCCCACAGTGGCATTCTTCCTCCAATACCACACCTATTCCAACAAGGCCACACCTCCCAATAGGGTCAGTCCCTCATTTTCTTCCTAAATATCACATCAGCAAACTCCAAAATCTGTCATGTCACAAACCCAATGAGGTCAACAATGGTGGAAAGTAACTGTCACAGAGAGAGTTGGGGACCCTGGCTTGTCCACTAAGGTGGGTTGAATGGGAAATGTTCCTCCAGAGACTTACATGTCTGAACACTTGATTCCTGGCTATTGGCATGTATATTTGGATATTCATATATATGCGTATATATGTATATGTGCGTATGTAGACATATAGTACATGTATACATATGCACAAGGTTTTGAGCTGGACATTATAGTGAAGATGAACCTTTTTAAAATTTATTCTTATTTATGGGATGGGAAGGCATATGTGGGCATACCATGTGTATGTGGGTGGCCATAAGGACCAAAACTGGATATCGGGTCCCCTGAGCTAGAGTTATGGTCTATTGTGAGCTGCCAAGCATAGATCCCAGGAACCAAACATGGGTCCTCTGGAAGAGCAGTAAGTGTTATTCATTGCTGAGCCATCTCTCCACTCCCTATAGCATGGTTTGGGGTTTTTTTTTTTTTTTTTTTTTTTGTATTTTAATTCTCAAACAAAATATATGCCTGTCCTTGAAAAATGTGACATTTCAGGGCACATTCTGTTCGTGTCTATATCAAATATATTTGCTTTAATTTGTTAGAAAACTAAATGCCATTTTACGAGTCAAGCTACGAAACATTTTAAATATGCATGGGCACTAAGTCCCCTGAAAACTAACCTAGTTGAGTTCTCCGATTGGGCAGTTTGTAGGTCTTTAATCAGAATGCTTGATACTCAGTCAATACATTTCATTCATTCTGCTCTTTGGTGCTTAGCCTCAATTGTAGCTTAAATGGTCACTTGTAGCCAGAACCAACTGCTGTGTTGGGCTCTGTTATGATTAGACGGGGCAAACAATCCTTTCTCTTTTCATTTGCATTAGTGCTTTGTTAAGGGCTAAACGGAGGGTCTGCAGGAAAGAGGACAGCCGGTGTTCCCTCCCTTGTCTGCCACAGGCTCCGTGACTTGGTTCCCCTGAGCGAATTACTTACTGTGGCTCTGCCTCTGCCTTAGTTTGAAACTGGAAACAGGGTTATAGGAGCCATTTTAGATCTCGGTGCCCATCCCCCGATCATAATGTCACATTAAGCCTGTGACACGTGTGTCTGCCCTTTCGCATTACATGTGGAACTTAAAAGGCAAATTTGTCAAGTTTCTACATGAGGTGAATTGATACAAAATATGAATCTATTTAATTTAGTTAAACTATGGAGTGCTTCTCATTGGAGACAACGAAGACACCAGTGTAAATCTATAAAAATATTTAATTCTGTGCTCACACATGGAGTATCTGCCTTGTTACCTGGTCCTGAATACTAAGATGACCTAATTCCACCCCTGAGGTGGGGAAAGGAGGCCTCCAGGGAGGAGTCCCCGTCTTGGAGTCAGGTTAGCACTGAAACACAATGAACCAGGAATTCGGAGTTACTCCCTGGGCTCCACTTTGTTTCATGAAAGAATAATTCTGAACACCTTTTTATCTTTACTGCCCGGAGGGTGGGCCCTGGGTTAGAAGCTTGAAGGTCGGAAGAAAAGTTTTCTTGTTCCCCTGGCTGCTTCCCTCACACCAGTCCTCCAGGTATGTTGGCGTTCATACCCTCTTAGCTCTGCTCATGCCTCCCTCCTTGGTTTGCCTCAGTTTCCCTAATCTTTTATTATTCTGCTCTCTTCCCTATTACATTCAGAGCTGTTACGGCAGACTTGTTCACTGATTGGATCTCACGAATGCGAGTCACTTCTCCAATGTCCTTAACTTAGGAGTCTGATTAGTTAGAATTCTATGGGGTTCCATAAACTATATAATTTTCTCTTAGTTTCTCTACTGGACTATATTTTTTTACTTTAACTTAAAACATTTTTTAAAATCCACGCTGTCTTCCCAGAAGCAGATGGCCATAATAAATCTATGAAGATGAAAGAGAATAACAATCTTAGAAGATTTCAGTCTGTATTGGTTTAAATCCTTCTTCCTGTTACTTTAGGAGATGATTACAGCTCATTGCCTATTCTGTCTTAATCACATGTCAAGGATTGATTTTAAATTCTCTTTGATAACCTTAGTTTGGGTACTTAACCCCTAGCGCACCAGGAAGCTCATGTTAGAAGCTCACTGGTGTTAGAAGTCATCACTTAGACTGGATTTTGCTCTGTATCTTTTTTGAGGTCCTTATTCGGACATCCGGCTCTGATTTAATGGGTGCATTTAAAGTTGTTAATTAAGAGCACTGTATGTCCTTTCAACAGCTCAGAGTATCAGGCTGACTCTGTTGTCTTGAGGTTGAGTGGATTAAACCATGCAGCAGTGGAACGGACTGGGTCGCCTCCCCTTGTAGAGGTTACACTATAGTTCACTTTTTCTTCAGGACCAGTAGCTTCCTCCATGTCGACAAAGCTCTTCAGTTCTTGACTGTCTCTCGTAGTTGCCATAAACAGTAGCCACTCCTTGAAGTAGTCTGGAAATGGACACTCAAAGTTGCTTCCCATATTGCCAGTAAAGGAAGCCTCACAGGAATCTGGGATCATCAGTCTATCTCCCCCAGACTCACAGCAGCTGCTCCGGCCCCAGAACTCTCCAGAGCTTCTCTGGAAAGTGATGGGAAGATTGAGAGGAGTGTTGACTTCTATAACATTTCCTAATAAGGCCAATTCTTGAGCTGTCAAGGGACGCTGTAGAATTCCTTCCAAGCCAAGGTCAGAGGGATACACGAAGTATGCAGCATTGGCAAGGAAGTAAGTCAGTGTAATCACTTCCTGTTGGGAGATTATAAAAGATGAGGAAGCAGGCTATGGCAAATGCCAGATTTGTTTCTGTCAGTATGCGTTTTCTCTAGTTGAGAATGTTAACATTAAGGCAGTATTGGGATGCTTCTGCGTTGTCTCTAGTTAAGGAGGTTGACGTTACAGCAGTATTGGGATGCTTCTGTGTTGTCTCTAGTTGATAATGTTAACATTATGGCAGTATTGGGATACTTTTGTGTTGTCTCTCTAGTTAAGGAGGTTGACATTACAGCAGTATTGGGATGCTCTGATTGTCTCTAGTTAAGGAGGTTGACGTTACAGCAGTATTGGGATGCTTCTGCTGGTACTTGGCCTTCAGGCCCCAAACAAAGAGAAGCATGAGGAGGATGACAGAGTAAAACAACCTGCCTCCAAATTTGTTTAGGCATGGAATGAGGTACAGATATATTTCTTGTATAACAATACGGACCTGAGCAGTTCATCATGACAGGGTCCTGGGCTTCTTTTGTCCTGTTGCTTTGCCATCTCCCAGGTATTTTCTTTATCCAAAATGCCCCATCATCATCACTTCAGCCAGCAGGAAGGCAGAGGGAGAGCAGGTGCTTCCAAATTTGTGTACATCGATTCTGTTCACATTCAGTTATTGCAGGGGTGACTGGGTAATGAAGTCATCCCCACTTTATCCCCAGGCAGTAAAACTGCCAAATTACCTCCACAGGAAGTCTGGCAGCTAGATACTGGTTACTAAAAAGGATTACAGTTTTACTAAATCGACATTTAGCAAGAATCAGTAATGTACACCAGAAAAGGATATAAATTACCTGCAAAAGCCGTATTTACAGAACAGAAATAACTTCATCAGTTTGCTCTTGATGAGTCTTTGCCTTAGACGCAGCTGGAGAGATTAAGTGGTCTGGGGTAATAGAATGGCAGGAGCTACTAAAAACTGAAATTTGTTTTCTCTTCATAAATTATACTATGTAAACAAGGTGAAAAACAGGTAGATCAATAAATGATTTTATCTTTTTAACATTTGCTCCCTTTTGCCTTCTCAGTGACAGATAGTGTGTCCAAAATATTAAAAATGGTATTGGATAAGACTTTTTGGTTTTTTAGAAACTCACTTTTTTTGTTTTTGTTTTTATTTCACAGTTCTTTTTTATACATTTTATTGAGCTCTACATTTTCCTCTGCTCCCCCCCCTTCCTCTACCCTCCCCTTGAACCTTTCCCCAAGGTTCCCATGCTCAACATTTACTCAGGAGATCTTGGCTTTTCCTACTTACCCCGTAGATTACATCTATGTATGTTCTCTTAGTGTCCTCATTGTTGTCTAGGTTCTCTGGGATTATGATTTGTAGGCTGGTTTTCTTTGCTTTATGTCTAAAAGCCACTTTTGAGTGAATACTTATGATATTTCTCCTTTTGGGTCCCAATTATCTCACTCAATATGATGTTTTCTAGCTCCATCCATTTGCCTGAAAATTTCAAAATGTTGTTATTTTTTTCTCCTGTGTAGTACTTCATTGTGTAAATGTACCACATTTTCTTTATCCATTCTTCAGTCGAGGGGCATTTAGGTTGTTTCCAGGTTCTGGTTATAACAAACAATGCTGCTATGAACGTAGTTGAGCATATGTCCTTGTGGCATGACTGAACATCCTTTGGATATATACCCAAAAGTTGTATTGCTGGGTCTTGAGGAAGGTTGTTTTCTAATTATCTGAGAAATCGCCATACTGATATCCAAAGGGGCTGTACCAGTTTGTACTCCCACCATCAATACAGGCGTGTTCCCTTTTCCCCACAACCTCTCCACTATAAGTTGTCATCAGTGTTTTTGATCTTGGCCATTTTTACAGGTGTAAGATGGAATCTCAGGAGTTGTTTTGATTTGCGTTTTTCTGATGGCTAAGGATGTTGAGAATTTCCTTAAGTGTCTTTCAGCCATTTTAGATTACTCGGTTGAGAGTTCTCTGTTTAGGTCTGTACCCCATTTTTTTTATTGGATTATTTGTTCTTTTGATGAGCAATTTCTTGAGTTCTTTGTATATTTTGGAGATCAGTCCTCTGTCTGATGTGGGGTTGGTAAAAATCTTTTCCCATTCTGTAGGCTGCCCTTTTGTCTTTTTGACCGTGTCCTTTGCTTTACAGAAGCTATTCCGTTTTAGGAGGTCCCATTTATTAATTGTTTCTCTCAGTGTTTGTGCTACTGGGGTTATATTTATGAAGATGAACGCTTAAAAAAATCCCACACTAGGTAAGAATTGAGAATAATAGACGGTTATTTATTTAGGGGTAGACTCACAAATTACAGTCCTCTTCTAGAACAGAGAACAGAAACCGAATCCTGCATCTGGAAAAGAGCCTGATGTGCACTTTACATCAGCATAAATAGTATAAGAGACCACACCCAAGTGGGCAAGTAACTTAAAAACTACTGGTGGTAGGATTTCCTACAGCAATATTTAGGAAGTGGTCTCCTGTGCCAATGCATTCATGTGTACTTTCCACTTTCTCTTCTATGGGGTTCAGTGTGGCTGGTTTTATGTTGAGGTCTTTGATCCATTTGGACCTGAGTTTTGTGCATGGTGATAGATATGGATCTATTTTCATGCAAGCACCATTTGTTAAATATGCTTTCTTTTTTCCATTTGATATGTTTTGCTTCTTTTTCAAAAATCAGGTGTTCATAGGATTGTGTATATTAATAGATTCAGTTGCATTGGTCTTCCTGTCTGTTTTTATGGCAATAGCAAGAAGTTTTCAGTACCATAGCTTTGTAGTAGAGTTTGAAGTAATGGATTGTGATGCCTCCAGAAGTTTCTTTATTGTACAGGATTGTTTTGGCTATCTTGGACTTTTTGCTTTTTCTATTACTTTGAGTACCATTCTTTCAAAGCCTGTGAAGAATTTTGCTGGGATTTTGATGGGCATTGCATTGAATCTGTAGATTGCTTTTGGTAAGATTGACATTTTTACTATGTTAATTCTACCTACCCAAAAGCATAGCAGACCTTTCCACTTTCTGGTGTCTTCTTCAATTTCTTTCTTCAAAGATTTAAAGTTCTTGTCATACAGGTTTTTCACTTATTTACAGTTACTCAGAGATCTGTTATGCTATTTGTGGCTATTGTGAAGGGTGATGTTTCTCTGATTTCTTTCTCAGTCCATTTATCATCTGTTTAAAGGAGGGCTACTGATTTTGTGAGTTAATTTTGTATCTTGCTGAAAGTGTTTATGAGTTGCAGAAGTTCCTTGGTAAAATTTTTGGGGTTACTTATATAAACTATCATATCATCAGCAAATAGTGGGAGTTTGATTTCTTCTTTTCAGATTTGTATCCCCTTGATCTGCTTTTGTTGTCTTATTGTTCTAGCTAAGACCTCAAGAACTATATTGAATAGATATGGAGAGAGTGGACAACCTTGTCTTGTTCCTGATTTCAGTGGAATCGCTGTGAGTTTCTCTTTATTTAGCTTGATGTTGGCTGTTGGCTTCCTGTGTATTGCCTTAAGCATGTTTAGGTATGTTCCTTATATCCCTGTTCTCTCCAACACCTTTATCATGAAGGGATGTTGTATTTTGTCAAAAGCTTTTTCAGCATCTAATGAGATGATCATGTGGCTTTTTATTTTTTTAGTTTGTTTAAAATGGAAGGACTCAGGAATGGTTGAACTTGTCACAGAGGGGGAAGGCAAGACAAAGTAAGTCATGCTCAAGAATGTGGGGTCACCCTCTGCCTTGTCCCTCTTCTCTGGTGTTTTGGCACCTCTTGTAGATTGAATTCCTGTGAGAAAGTCACAGGTAAAAGGTCCATAAGATGCCAGCGGCATGTTAATACCAGCATCCTCTCCTGTCTTCTCCTATCTTCTATGGGCTGGCAGCTCCACTCCGTTACAGCCATGGGATGATCTTTCTTCCCCTGGCACAACCAAGGCCATCTGCTGACACCCATTCCTTTCGCATCTTCTTGCACAAGTCCGCATCTCCACTGAGTTTATTCTTTTCAACCAACAAGACTTCTCAACTGTTTCCCCTTCATCTACCCTGTTTTTGTGTGATGTCATTGTTGGCAAATAATACCAAGGCAGATTTTTTTTTTCTCTTGCAGGTCCTTTGTAGGATATCTATTTTTAGAAATATTGTAAATTTACTTATTTGAGAACTAAGTCCAAGATAATGTTCTCTTCCCCCTCATATTGCCAGTGTGTGGAGCATGCTGTTCATTGAACATCTCTGCTTTGCTGGTATGCCCAGGTCTCGCTCTTTAGTGGCCCTTTCCAGGGTATAGTACTTGATTGTTTGTCTCCTACTCTCTGCTTCCCTCCCTCACCCCTCCATCCCTTTCCCCCTCATCCCTCCCTTCCCTCTCCTTCATATTGCACTCTGATTCCTTTTCACATTACTTAAAGGCTACTTCCACTTGTTCCTGATGGTCCTGTCCCCCTTCCTCTGTCAAGTGATTCAGATCACTTAACTTGGCACCCAACCCTGTAATGACATCTTTTATTTACGTATTTTTCTTATCCACTGAATTTTAAGCTGCTAAAGGACAAAAATATTTTTGTACATCTTTATGTCTAGAACTATTAGTTTAATATTTGGAGTGTATTTTATAAAAATATATGTTGAATGAATGACTACATTTATTGATCAGCTTGGTTTCCTTTTTATTTGTTCTCTATAAATTATTTTATTTTTGTTTTTGACTGTTTTATATACATATATAAATATATGACATGATGTGATTATATTCATGCCCTGTTACCGTCTGTCATTTCTTTCCCTTTGACCCCTTCTTCCTTGCTCGTCCCCATGGGTCTGTGACTCAAGAATATAACACCCACTTTTAGAGCTCCCATTAAACCAACAGCTCTTCAGGAAGGGGTGGAGCCCCGTGGACACCTTCTCCATCAGTTATGGAGCAGTGAAGGTTCCCAGTCTTGTAGAGGTATCCATTTCTGCTGTGTGCTCATGATGGCCATAGCCCTGTCATAGCTGGGTCACAGCGCTCTGTGCCACTCCTGGCTCTAACTTTTTCGTTCTCTCTTCCCCTTCTTCCGTGATATTCATTGAGGCTGGGAGGGTGACATGAATAGCCTGTTTAGGATGAAGAACTCCAGAACCACTTATCATCAGCACTTAGACCAGATGTAAGTGTCTTTATTATTGTCACCCTTTAAAGGGGAACTTTTCTGCCCCAGGATGGGAAGAAGCACTAGTCTATAGGTATAAATATAGATATTTAGAAGGAATTTTGACAACATGTCCATTTAGGGTTCAGCAGCATATCTCCCTATCCAGCCCATGGCCTGCTCAACCATATAGCACTCCAGTCCAATCAAAGATCAGTAGCCACCGCAAAGGCATTTGTTCCCTGGTACAATACTCTGTATGGTTTCAGATTTAGTTTTATCCACGTCAATTGTCTTTCTTCTGCTTTAATTTATCAGCAGTCTTGACAAAACCAATGAGCTCTTCGGCCGTATCTATATGAATTATTGTGATCCACTTCTGCGTTTCACACAGGTTTGCTCATTGTTCCTGAATGCCGATTGTGTGTGTGGCACAGAGTCTTTTTATTGATGACTGTGTAAATGTTACAGTCATGATGGAGAAGTATTTGACATATTTGCCACCCGGGAACCCTAGCAGCTTTGTCCATGGCTTGCTGTATTTCAACCTCATGTGGTGTGGGAATCTTTTCTGTCACACCTGTTGTGTGATGCATGAGATGCTTTGCACCTGACATTCAAGTAAGCCCTGCAATGTAGTTCTCCCCTTTGTCCCTTTGGCCTTTCATTGGATGCTTAACCTGACACATTGATCCCCTGCTGACTATCTATTAACAGTCACATAATAATCTGTATTTAGTAACTGTTGGCAGTACTAGCAAAACAATTTATAATATAATTGGGTAAGATTTTTATGTTTGAAACTAAATTATGTCAGATGAGCTGTACCAGAAGAAAAAGGAAGATGACTGACTATGGCATCAGAGGCCATGATGTGCTGGATTTCATTATAGGTATTGCGACTGAAATAGCCATGGGTTGACTGAAGTGTATGGATGGTGGTGGTCCACACCTCCAGGGGCCCTGCTTAGCAAGGGGTTCAAGGGCTTTGCAACTTGGGGCTCTCTTTCAGAATCTTGGGGTTCAGAATGTACACTGGGATCTAGATTCAGACACATCGGACAGTAGTAATCTAGCCCAGGGGCTTCAGAGCATAGGAACCTGGATGAGATTCATGGCTTTTTTGTTATTGTTTTTTAAATTTTACAGGTATCTGTTCCAAAATGTTATAGAGAAAAAATGGACAAATATTTGATGATTTCTAAAGAAACTCCCCCAAATACATTAAGTTTTTAGGAATACGGAGTTATCTTGTTAAGGGTACTGATGAGAAATAAGGGGAGAAATAGGCATATGTTGGTAGATTTGGACAGTGCTGCTTTATTTTACAATTTTTTTCTTAATTTATTCTGTTTTCTCCTGATAAGTTTCTATTGCCAACACCAGGGAGAACAGGTAGTAGGTACATCCGAGATGGCATGCATATGAAGTGAAGGTTGTGTTTTAACTGTGCTGCAGGAGGTATAATGGAAAGGCAATGAAGGAACCTAGTAAAGAAATTCCTGCATGGACACATTTGCCACTGTGAGTGGCCCATAGATACTGTAAAGGAGAATTGGCCACTTCCACCTAAATACATACTAAAAGAGAGTCGTGTGTGCAGGTGTTCAGATTTCTGCGTGCATGGCCCTGTGGCAGCCCCCTGAGGCCAGAGATTTCAAGAGAAGAGTGATTCGCTTATTGGTACCCTACTCTTGCTGCCGTTAGCTTTTTCTGCTTGCACTGCATACAGCTAAATTTCTTTCTGCTTCTTATTCCTTACTTTGGACTCACACATCATCATAGATACTCCAGGGGAGAGGAGTCTAGAAAAGGTCTTGTTACAGACCCAAAAAGCCTATGAAACTTGTATGTATGTTACTCTGATATGGGATGTTCTTTTGTATATGTTACTTTTGTTGGTTGATGAATAAAGCTGTTTCAGCCAGTGACTTAGCAGAGTAAAGCCAGGTGGTAAATCCGAGCAGAGATATATAGAGAGAGTAGGTGGAGTCAAGCAGATGCCAGCCAGCTGCAAAGGAATCAAGACATGCAGAAAACGAGGTAATGCCACAGCCACATGGCAATACATAGACTAATAGAAATGACTTAATTTAAGATGTAAGAGCTAGATAGAAATACTCCTGAGCCATTGGCCAAACAGTGTTGTAATTAATATTGTTTCTGTGTGAATATTCTGGGTCTGGGTAACCAGAAAACGAAAGCACGGTCTCCGTCTATATTACTTAACTTCCCCGTGGAAGATATGGCCACCTAAAACAAACATACAGAAAAATCTTTCAAATGTCTGGCTTCTGATCTGTGGTTTGATCTTGTTGACCCTGCCATTTCACAGCTTCTGGCAGTTTCTTTTCATGATTCTGTCTAGGAT
Organism: Microtus ochrogaster; assembly: GCF_000317375.1. Lineage (NCBI taxonomy): Eukaryota > Metazoa > Chordata > Mammalia > Rodentia > Cricetidae > Microtus > Microtus ochrogaster. Next base: position 2,217,893 of record NC_022024.1, read on the forward strand.
TCATAATAAAGAACCCTTGGTCACTCCAACAGTCCAGACAAGAGCAGGTGTCCCTGCCACCACCCACTGTGACCCATCTATTATGGAAGAGGTTGTCTTGGACCAACTGGGTCTCAGTATTCTTTTTCTGTCCCAGCATTTCAGGATAGAATTATATGTCCAACAACCTAAAGCTGCAGCTAGTCCCTAGAAGACTTTCTAGCATGTTTCAGCACGTTCTCCTTGCCAGGTACTCTGCCAAGACTTAGGATGGATGGAAGGGGTCAAAGCCAGGGCATGAGCTTTGGCTTTAGAGCAGCTCTTGCCCATCCAGCGTGCTATCCTGACAGCTGGCTTTGAACGGGCATCCTTACTCGGCTTCCAGAAACACGTGTTATTGCATTGTGCATTATCAACACCCAATTAGAAAAGGCCTTGTGATGAACTGGAAAGTTCCTTATCCTAAAGATATTAAGAGATTATCAGCTATTCTGTCAAGAGAGTTATGCTCTGCTCTTTTGTGCAGTATGAATTTCACTGTCACGTGTTTTCACCTCTTTTGCTGGTCATTAACTGCCTTGAGTTAACTACTACTTTTACTTGTTAAAATATAGACAGTAAACTTGAATGACATTTTCCTTTTACTTTTTATTGCTTCATCGTGTTTCATTTGCCCTTTTCTTCTCTCGGTTGACTATTTCATATTACCATCTGGGGAAATAACAGCCCTTTCTTCAGATCTAATTGTTCACTGCCTCCCATTCAGTCTCAATTGGAGCAACATTCCAATGCAATCTTGGAGGTTTTCTGAGTAAAACGTGTGCAGTGTGACGACGGACCCAGCTCATCCAAATAATGAGAATCCATACCTCAGCTAATTTCCAATTAACCTTTCTTCAAGATGAACCTGGAAATGCTACCACTGTTCTTTCGTGGCATCCTAACCACCTTCCTGATTATATATTGTGCCTTTAGAGGTGTCAGTGGGGTTCTGGTACATCCACTGGATAGCAGAACTGCTTCTGGCAACGTTGTACCAATTCCTAGATATTTCCAAGGTCCAAGGTCAGTTTCTTACTAGCTCTTGTTTCTTGGGTTTTCTTCTGTCCCTCCCACCATCTTCTATCTTGTGTTTCTCTCTGTGTTTGTCTCAGCCCCTCCTTTTTCCCTTCCCTCATTCTCCTATAAGGAAACTTATTCAGCTGTATGACATAGCATTGTGTGGAAACAGAACCACCCTAGCAGTAGAATAGGATTCAGTTTTTTGCATGGCACGGATAAGGATGCAGAGACCTAGGGCTAGAACCAGAAGCAAGTATAGC
>NC_022024.1:2219305-2223353 GCF_000317375.1 Microtus ochrogaster
ATTCAGAGGTAGAGCACGTGTGGATTATATTTGACGCCAGAAACTCAATCCCTACCACTGCTAAAAGGAACAACCAACTTCTTTGCAGGGAAAGCTGAAATAAAGCAGCTTCCAGTAAAAATGCAAACAGACAGACTGTTAACTTCACAGGGATCAGGCTTCAGTAGTAAAGCTTGGGAACTCGCAGTCCCTTACGAATCAGCGCTGCCCTAGGACACCAAATAATGAGGAGCGAACACAAGCCACAGACAGTACAGCGCAGTGCGGAGAAGTATCATGATGCGTAATTTTACACTTCAATTTTCTGATTTATCAATAAAAATTGTTTTCTCTAATATGAACCAAGTAGAGATGGGTAGAGAAGATGGTTGCCCAGAGCAGAAATGACCCAGGCAAAGACTAGGACAAGGTATGAGTTAACTGTTTTCTGAATCTATGAAGCCAAGATGTCTATAACCGTGAAGAATATTCACATACCTCTAAGGGTAACACAGCTGCAGCAGCTGAGAGCGTGGCTGTCGAGTAGTTAAAGGTGGGTCCTTCCAACTGAGATGTGTTAAGGGCGGATACGTTCCAGAGTCCAAGTCTTCGCATGTCCCAAAACAGAGTATTTTACTAGCTTCTAGGTTAGTTTCATGGTATAATGGAAGCTTTTGTGTATTAGGTTTTATTAATTATGTTATAGAATTTGATTCACTTAATTTATTTTTAAGTTTTTAAATTTAATTTTAGAAAATTTGTTTTAAAAAGAAAATTTGTTTTTTTTTAACTATTATTTTTGTCTGTGTGTGTGCACGTGCGTGTGTTCCAGTGTCTGCCAGTGTCCAGGGAACTCAGAAGACTGTATCAGATTCCTTGGATCTGGAGTTAGAGGTGGTTGTGAACCTCCCAAAGGAGATCTCAGAATTCTGAATGAACAGGAAGCATTTACATGACCCGTGAGCTGCTCTCCAGACCCCAGAGACTTTAACAGGTGTGCTCCCTCTCTTCTTATTAGGCGCTGCTAGCCTTACCTTGCACTGTCTCACAAGTTAGTGCACCTGTATGTGACTTTACTTTGTCCTCACACTTTCCGTGCGTGATTTTAGTTAAATACTCCCTTTATCTGTTTTGAAAGTTGGATTTTTAAAATGGGAAGTGGATATAAATAAACAAAATTCACAGCATAATTAAGGAATTATTATTTGTCTATGGACAGGTCTAAGAGACATTAATTGGAAATAAAGGATTTTCCACATTATTTATTATTTATTATCAGTCTATCATGTCTCCCCTCTGTGTGTGTATGTGTGTTTATGTGTGTGTGTGTATGTGTGTATGTGTGTGTGTATTTGTGTTTATGTGTGTGTGTGTATGTGTGTGTGTGTTTATGTGTGTGTGTGTGTGTGTGTGTGTTTGTGTGTGTGTATGTGTGTGTGTGTGTGTGTGTGTAAGAGAGAGTCTGTGTTCATGTGTTTGTTGCCCACAAGGCCAGAAGAGAGTCCTGTTTGCTCCTGAAGTTGCTCTTACAGGCAGTTGTGAGTTCTCCAACTTGGGTGGTTGCTGAGACCTAAGCTCATGTCTTCTAGGAAAGCAGGAAGTTCTTGTAACCACTTTATGTAATTTTAAAGAGAGAACCACCAATGTTCCCTTATTGATAAACACATGCCATAAAGAAGCACCTGGAAGAATTTATTGACTGAATACTGCTTTTGCTCCTATTAGTAGAACTGAAGTGTTATCTTTTTGAAAAAGAAAACTTTGAATAATTCTTAAAACTTTGAACACCCTCATCACCTAAGAAGAGCTGATTGGAGTTTTTTTTTTCTTTACCTTTCTAACTTCACTTACATTCAACACATAAGTACACATACCATGTATGTATCTGATTATTCTGAGAGAAGGTGAGAACCCATCTATCCAAGACCAAGAAAGTTATGGGTGGCTCCTCCTTACAGTGGGCCCTAGCTCTGTGACCTTGCTAAATCATTCAATCCCCTCCAGTCTGATTTTTTCAAATCTAACATTTCAGTTATGAGGCAAGTGTTCCTTGCATTGTTGCGGAGATAAAGGAAGGCTCTTGAGCTGAGTCGGCACAGCTCCTGGCACCTTTGGTTTCAGTACATATGAACTGGTTTATAGACACACCATTGATTCTGAAAACAGCTTTCATTTACCTTCCCATAGTTCAAGCCCTTATTGTTCTAATGGGGTAAACTGACAGAAGCCAAAGTGATTTTTCTAACATTTTTAATGGATTAAAAGTGCTCTTGGCATTGGAGCTCAAATATCAACTAATCTAGGCCATGGGCCAGGAGCCAGACAGGACTGCTGGCTTCTGGGAAAGAAGCTCGAGGGAGCCGAGTCATAGCATCTGAGCACTGAAGTGCCCAGCCTCACGTCAGTGCTAAACCTGACAGCTGTGTTAGCCGTGCCTCAGTCACAGCAGACTGAGTACCCCCATCAGCCTCACAGTGCGGAATCAGCAGACGAGACGTGATCTCACATCCCACGCTGAGTCATGACAGAATCCAGGTGGGGCTGGGAACTCTGGATGAACAGAGAATTGGATTTTGACAACATGATTACCTATATTCATCATTAGAGAGCTGACATAAATGTCACAGTGACGGAGATTTCTGAACGTCAGAAGACTCCTGGCTTCTGGGCCTTTCAGCCTGGAGTATCTGTGGGTCCACATCAGGTGCATCTGTCAAAGAGCTCAGATAGAAATGACAGGATGTAGGGCTGCAGCCGGCACTGGCAGAAATCACATCACTTGTGTGGGTGTACTGGGGAGGATCTCGGCTTCCTGACTCGCTGATGGAATTATGGGTGAGGGAGACAGGGCCAGCGGTGGTTCCAGGCTTGTTTTGGTAACTGAGCCTTGGTATTCATTCAGCCAAATTAGTTGTTTTGTTTTGTCTTGTTTTGTTTTGTTTTGAGACAGGGTTTCTCTGTAAAGCTTTGGAGCCTGTCCTGAAACTCACTTTGTAAATGAGGCTGGCCTCTAACTCTCTGAGATTCGCTTGCCTCTGCCTCCCAAGTGCTGGGATTAAAAGCCATCACCCCTGGCCCAGCAAAATTAGTTCTGTGCTTTCCCTTGCAGGACTGTTGACACATCGCTGCTCCTTCACCTTCTCTTGCCTGCGTTGAACACACAAAGGGAGACTAGATTTGCAGACTGAGAAGTGGGGTTTGGACAGAGACTAATCCATGTTTCCCTTGCTAGAGGAAGAGAATGAAGACAGAAGTTGACACTTTAGTAGCACCAATGGGCAGTTGAGCAGGTGTATCTGCCACCGAGACTGTAGGAAAGCTGGGAACAGTACCAGCCCACTTGTCTGGGGCTCGGAGCCAGCGGTTCCTCTGTGAGAGACAAAGGATCTTCCTGTGGGGTATCTTACCTTAGCCTAAAAACAAATCAACTGCCAAGTCCTACTGCAGCCTGAAGCATGCCACTGTGCATCCCTGGGTAACACTGCAGTCCTAAGCTTTGGTTCCTACAAATGCAAGACAGGCATAAATAATAGGACCCACTATTTGGGAGTGCTGTGCAATTGAAATTAGATCATCAGTCTAGACAAGCTGGCACACCTGTGCACATCAGTAACTATTATAAAGACTACTTCCAGTCTCTAGCCTCAGTGGAGAGTGAACTTGTTTGCTGACCTTAGTAACATAATCCTTTTCACTCAGAACTTTATTATGACCAAAGAAAACTGTAGACCCAGCGTCTTTAGACATTATTGAAAAAATGGGCAAATTTTTGAATCATGAAATACTTTTATCAAATATTTAAGGCATGCCTGGTCAAGAAGGAGAGTTCCTAAGGAAGCTCTTAGTGAAGGGCAGGGTACATCTCACAGTACCGCAAACGGGAGTGGGGTCAGGCAGGGAAGTTCCCGGCACACTAGCAGAGGCGGAGTGGCAAAGCAATCGCCCATGTGGGTGGGTGGGTGGCATATTCATACCTTTAGGGTATTGCACAAGGAGAAAACAAGGCCATGCTTGTTCGCCCCCTTTCCTCTTCACACCTGCTGCCCCGTAGTTCCACCTGTGTCTGTCT
>NC_022024.1:2223621-2226863 GCF_000317375.1 Microtus ochrogaster
CTGCTGGAACACGCAGGGAACCTCCCTCCTCTATCTTTCGCTGATTCACTCTGGCTTCCTAGCCAGTCTCTTGCTTGCTCCAGCCTCATCAGGTCACAGAAATGATCTTCGTTGAAGCACAGGGTGGCCTTCAGCTCCCTTTCCTGCTGAGCCAGTCGTTCAGTGGTTTCACACTGCTCTCATGGGAAGGGCAGAAGCGCTACCCAGACTTCCCAGGCTTCCTCACGAACCTGACGAGCTCTCTGCGCTGCTCCCTTTCAGCCACTCTCTCTTCTTCCCAGTCCTCGGTCTCTTCTGTGTGCTCAGCCTTGACGCCTTCCAGCAGTGAATTAGACATCAGCAATGAATCTCTGCCACCCCTCCCCCTTGCTTTCATGCTACTTTAAGTCTGCCTTGACTTCTTTTATCTGGTTAGTGCCCATTGGTATGGCCATCTCTGCACTTTGCTAGTCTTCTCTAGTGCCCTTTCTCTGAGCTAGTCACCGGTCTGGTAATTGACTTCTCTCCACCAAGACCATAAAATCAGTGCACACTGTTTCTTGCGGGCTCTGGAAGAGCCATCATGGCATGTTACATGGTGAGTGGTCTAATGTTTATGGAAAGAGAGGCCAGGGAGATGGCTCAGTTTGAAGTGGTCGCTCCATATGCATTAGGACCCGAGTCAAGATCTCCACCACTCAGGTTTCAAAAAGAAATACCTTAGTGTGGCGGTACGAGCCTGAAGCTCGGGGGCTGGGGTCGTGTAAGGTGGGTGGCGAGGGGCAGAGACATGCTGACCCCTGAATCCTAGAGCTCAAAAGCCACCCAGTCCAGCCAAAGCAGCAAACTCTAGTTTAGGGAGAGACCCTGTCTCCAAAAGGTGAGTTGTGAGTTTATGGAGAGCAATAGAAGATAACCCGCCACACATACATGCGTCTGCAGAAACACGGACACATGCTCATTCTCTCTCTCTCTCTCTTTCTCTCTCTCTCCCTTCTTCTCTCCATAAACCCTCCCTCCCTCTTAAATACATCTGTGGAAAGAATAGGCATAAAAAAGAAGGGAGTAAGTCTAAGATAAACAAAGATATGTGATAAAATTGCTAACTTTATTTTTAAAAAATGCTCAAATATTGGATTGAGGAAAGAGGAAGAAGAAGATAATGGTTATGCAGAGAAGCTAGAGAGGTTAGGAGAAAGGAGATGGTTTCATGAGGCGAGGGATACAGGAAAGAGAAAGTACCTTTGGACTCACTGGACGTGAAACAGGTCATTGGTAGAAGCTAGAAGGAAAAAAGCCACCATGAAATACGAACAGCACCTCGTGCAGTATACGGTTCCGACACAGGAACATTCTTGTGCCAGAGGGAACTCCTTGTCTAGACCCATGCTGCATTTAAGACACCCGAATACACACGTGTCTCTGCCAGCTCTTCCAACATGAATCTTCTCGCTGCTTTGCAGCTGAACCTGAGAGTCCCCTATGAGTAGTCGTCAGCCTGCATAGCCCAGCAACTGCAAGCCATTTGTGTTTACACACACGCACACCACACATGCACGTGCCATGAAGTAGCTGCATGCCAAATCAAGAGCTGATGCGTATTCAGCTTGTAGACTTCCTCTTCCAGGAAGTGCCATAATGGATCTTATCGGATGCCGATGTATCTTATGACACAAATTCGTCTGCTTAGCAAATCCCTTTCCTGCTATATCTAAACTTTTCATGCCAGTGTTTTCAAGGGCTTTCAGCATCACAGCAGCACTGAACATGTTTCCCTTCTGAATGCTTTTTCTGGGAGCCCTAGCCTCCCACACCTTCACCTCCGCGTCTCTCCCTTCTGCATCCTTCCCCTCCTACACCTCCCATTCTAAAAGATGAGAGACTCCCAGGACCATCTCTGCTCACCTGTGAGGAGAAATCCTGTGGTCTGATGGCAGTGCCCCTTCCCTGTAGGACAGAGTCTTGCTAGAAAGGAAGGGAGGCCAGATAATGGGGAGCTTTGCCTTAATATCTGGAAGTCCGGCCACCTGTGATCCATTGCTCTCCTTATTTGGCCTATTTTCTCAAGACAGCTCTTGATGGCGTCTCTCCTGGCACCCCCTGCACCCTCCCCTCCTGCTGCCTTTACTGTCAGCTTTTCTGCTTTCTTCTCTTTCCTTCCTCTTTTCTTCTCCTGTTGCTACTTAAACTTTTCATCTTCCTACCAAGTTTGATCAGATTTTCTCTTTTGTCTTGAAAGCGTCTTAGGATGACTGTAGGCAGTGAGGAGCAAGGTGGGATTTTATGTCTGGAGAGTGGGCCTGTTATCCTTGCAGAGTCTCCTGCCATCACTGCCAATGGGCTTCTGAGAGTGTTCATTATTGGCTTACACTCCTTTTTAGTGACTTTGTGCCTATAACTGCTTTTCCCCAAAATGCCTTTCTCCTTCTTAGTATTTTTCCCTGTGCTGCAGAAAACCTTTCTAGCCTTTGTTTCTTCGTAGTAGATGTTATTTTTACTTTCCGCTTGTGTATTTTAAAATCTGTGTATCTTTTATCTGTAAGTTCATGTCTGTCACAGTGAGCATCACTGTTCACTGAGTTCACACACAGATTGCTCATCCGTGCTCCTTCAAATAGTACAGGCAAGAAGAAAGGAAGCTTCATTCCTTACTAGCCAGCACTGCCCTGAAGACATCTGAACACTTCTTTACCCTAGTCTTTACTCTTAGAAATGAAATAGCCAAACTGCATTCCACGTAAAAATAAAATTGCTGTCCGCAGCTGAAGCTCAGTAATTATTATTATTATTATTATTATTATTATTATTATTATTGAAATGATATATCAATAAACTTCAGCATGTGATCAGTCTCTGATACACAGTAGCTCATTTTTAAGCCTCAGTTTTTCTGGTACTTCTTTTTAGTTGTGTCTTCTTTTTACCACTATTTACCGGTGTGTGTGTGTGTGTGTGTGTGTGTGTGTGTGTGTGTGTGTGTGTGTATGTGTGTGTGTGTGTGTCTGATGTGTGTGTCTGATGTGTGTGTCTGATGTGTGGGCTGGAGGTCAGTAGAATTGTCTGTTGCTGTGTGTCTGCGTGTGTGGGCTGGAGATCAGTAGAGTTGTCTTCTGACGTGTGTGTGTGTGTGTGTGTATGTGTGTGTGTGTGTGTGTACACATGTGTGGACTGGAGGTCAGTAGAGTTGTCTGTTGATGTGTGTATGGGCTGGAGGTCAGTAGAGGTGTCTGTTGATGTGTGTATGGGCTGGAGGTCAGTAGAGT
>NC_022024.1:2226963-2253807 GCF_000317375.1 Microtus ochrogaster
TGGGCTGGAGGTCAGTAGAGTTGTCTGTTGATGTGTGTATGGGCGCTGGAGGTCAGTATGAAATGTCTTCCTCTATAACATGCTATTGCATTTTTGAGACAGGGTCTCACTCAATCTGGAGCTCATGGACTCAGCAAGACTACCTGGTTCACAGGTCCCAGGGATCTTCTGTCTCCACCTCCACAGCTCCGGGGTCATGAGCACATTCCACCATGCTGGATTTTTACATGGGTGCAGGGGCTGGAACCCGGGTCCACATGATTGTGCAGTGAATACTTAACCAGCTAAGTCAGCTTCTTAGCCGCAGGTGTCTACCATTGGTAAAACTTAGGTGTTTATTCCATTCATCCAGCGAGAATCCCTCTTCTAGAATCACCTTCCTGGAAGTCTGAATGAAGTCCACCCTATCTTTAAACCTCTTCTTTGCTTTGCTCCTCACACACGAATGCTTTACCATCTGGCTTCTGAGTCCTCCCTTTTCTAGTACAGTTCAGGGAGGTGATTGTAATTTTTAAGCACTAATCATGGTCACTGTTGTTACCATGGAAACCTAGTTTCTCATCTGAAACGTGACAGCCGGAATCACTCCCGACAGTTCACAGACCGGAATCTCAGACAATCGGAGGCAATGCATTTCGGAGGCTTGTTCCTTTAGAATTTTCTCTCTCCATGATTTTCAAGGAAGCACAGTTCAGACTCTCCCAATTTGCCAGAAGCGAAGCCTGTGGATTGAGAGCCATGTGCCAACTTTTCAGCCCAAGGTATCAGTCCCAAACACGTTTTTATTATTCTCTAGAAAATAAGGTTGTAAAAAAGTAATTGCTGACACAACATTAATGATAGCGTTTTAAGTGTGCTGCTGTAATTAAAGCAGGAATTTTATTATGCTAGACCTCCGAGAGCCCAGCCTGCACACCATTCACATCGCAAGATTTACAAAGCAAGCAACTTTGTCGCCTGCTGCTTTTGCTGTGTGGGCCGCACACTTCCTTTGTGCCTCTCCTAGTTGTAGCTTGTGTACAAAACCACCTCTCTCCTGGCAAAAAGCAATAAGCATCTGTGCTTCGAATGACGCCCCGCAGCGATGACGCTTCGGCTTTCCGCAGGCTTCCTTCAGAAATGTCAGGAAGGAGCGCCTCTCTCTCCTTTGATTCCCCCAGTAAAACTTTCATGTGTTGCACAATGAGGTTAAAATCTACAAGACTTTCTGATTAAAGTTTGAAGAAGAATCTCTCATTTCAGCAATGGCATATCCATCCCACTGCCCCTTCTTTACCTGATGGATAGGTTAGACACCAAATCAGCCAGGTTTAAAAAGGCCAGAGATGGCAGCTTTCTCTTTCTCTTTTATGATAAGGCTTAAGTTTGTTGCCCACATATGGAGTTACTGATCTCTAGTGGGGCCCAGAAAGCTTATGCTTTTGCTATCTGACATTGTTAACGTGTTGTTGCTTGGGGGAGCAGCAGGCAGCCAGGTCCTTTAGAGGAAGAAGAGCAAGGAGAAGACTCGCATCCCAGACATATCACCCCTGTGTTTGAAGAACCTAGCCCTACATATTCAACCACAGAATGTGCATATATAAGTCCTTGACTTGAACTTGGAAATATGGACAACGATGTGTAAACCAAGCACACTGTCATGTCTCTGAAACATCTATCTCAAGGAAGGAGAAAAGGGATGTTGGTTTAGCACTTAGCTGTCTCTGCTGTACCTGATGGCATATGCTATTGTGAGAATAAGAAGCAAATTCAGGCTTTCTTAGAATTATACTATTTTTCCACCATAAATGAAGTTGTCCCTTCTTATTGGTTGAGTTCTTTGCCATTGAAGTCAGCCAAACATGAACTATAAATATTCAGGACCACAACCCCTGCACTGTACTGATGTATACAGACTTAGTCGTCTTATGGTTATTCTTTAGACAATATATATGACAAGTGTTTCCACTATGTTTATAGTTCATTACTTATTGCAGGCAAGGCCATGCAGGGCCAATGGCACTGTTTCATTTGTGACTCTCTCTTGTCTGAAAAGTGCATGCAATCTGAAAAATGCATTGGTGTGAAGGTATCTAAATAGGAATACAAATCAAACACAGCAATACATTCTAAAGATTTTTCAAAAATCGCTTTGTAAAGTATGGTTTCACTACTCATGAAAGAAAAAGAATGTGTACATATTAATGAGGTAGATGTCCTTTGTTTTTATACAAAGTATTAAAAAATGTCCGAATATTATATGGTATGATCTAGAGCATTGTAAATATTTTGGGGGTTGACTGATATTTTGATTTTTGTAAATATTGATGTTATGGTTTTCACTTTACTTATTTATGTGGAGCCAAATGTCAGAAGTATATTTAGGGTCATTTTGAAGATTGCTGAAGATCTTGTTTTAATCCCAACTCAATCCACATAATGATTTTTGAGACTTAAGGAAGCAACTCAAACTTCAATTTCCCAAATCAAGAATTATAGTTCAATACCACCCAAATATATAGCAATTTGATGCAGTCATGTAAAGGAGAGATGCTAGGGAGATATTGAAAGTCTTTGTGTTGTATAATTAAACTGTTAGCTTTCTGGATGCAGTAAAAACACTACAATTCTTAATCTATAGTCACGAATTTGCACTGGCTGACTAGTGTTCTGTGGTGGGATGCCAGGCACAAAGTGAGCCTGTCTTCAGAACCTAAAGCCTCTGTGAATTCATGCAGTGCAACATGGGTGAGCTCTTCCAGAAAACTGCTGAATTCATTCTGCATTTGGAATTTTATTCATTTTTGCTAGGGCAATATCAGAAAACCTTTGATTGCTAAATTTTGTGCTATCCTGTCCTGGGATATTCAGTTATGTAATCCCATATGGTTTGTGACCCACGGTGTAAAAAGTTATGAGCTAGTGATGTCTTAAAATATATGTAAGTATATGCATTGGTTATATGCAACTATTGCCACTTTATATAGGAGGTGTGAGGCACCCAAAGATTTTAATTTTTTTCAGGACATTCAGAGAGATGACTCCTCTGCATATAATCATCAGAAAGTTCCAAGTTTTTCTTATTTATAACAGAATTGCTCCAAATCATGGTAAGAAATAGACCTAGTATCTATCTTATGGCTCACTGAATATCCCATTTTTAAGTATTATTTTCATGTGACTTTAATGCTTTAAATTATTTGATATAGGCACATTTGGATAGAATACTTGGATATCACCAGGCAGTGCTGGTGCACACCTTTAATCCAAGCACTTGGGAGGCAGAGGCAAGCAGATATCTGTGAGTTTGAGGCCAACCTGGTCTACAAGAGCTAGTTCCAGGACAGGATCCAAAGCTACAGAGAAACCCTGTCTCGAAACAGAACAAAACAAAGCAAAAAAGAACACTTGGATATCAGCCACAAAAGGAATATTTCTCATCAGATACTATATTTTTCAATTTCTTAATATAAGCAAATATAAATCTTAAATATAATGGAGACATGATTTTAAAATTAATGTTAGATCCTCAATATATTACATTTTCGAATACAAATTGATTCACTTAGTGGGACTATTTTGCATGAAAAACTCTTTCAAGATTTTTAGAAATTGTGGTAGAACATATGTACTATGAAATTTACTATGTTAAGAACTTTAATATGCCATTATAAATTACCTAAGTAGCCTCAGAATTGTGTAACTCTCTCACCACCTTTAAATTTCACTATTATGACCTAATTTTCTCTTGTCTACCATAGAGTTTGACCCTAAATTTTTGCCTTAGTTATTGTTCTATGAAGAGACATCATGACCAAGGCTAATTATAAAATAAAACATTTAATTAGGAGCTTGCTTACAGTTGCAGAAAGTTAGTCCATAGACGTCATGACTGGGATTGTGGCAACAGGAAGGCATTGTCCTCTATTGTTACACAACTCCATTTCATATCTTCTTCTATGTGTATGTGCGTTTGCAGAGGCTTCCACCCCAGTAGGTTTCCATAGAGCATCTTCAGGGGTCTCTCCATTGCCTACCCCACTTCTCTTTACAGCTCTATGATGTCCCTTCTCCCCTTCACAGGTCATAACCTGTGTTCTTTCTCACCATTGTGAAACCCTCTTCCCCGAGGTGTCCGAATAGTCTCCTGACCTTCTGTCTTCATCACTGTCTGTTGATGTAAAGAGACTCTACAACCAAGGCACTCTTATAAATGTAAACATTTAACTGGGGGCTTGCTTAGAGGGTTAGTCTATGATCATCATGGCAGGAAGCAGGTATGTGCTAGAGCAGTAGCTGGGAGATTTACATATTGTTCCGCAGGCAGAGACATGGGGCCTGGTGTGGGCTTTTGAAATCTCAGAGCACACCATTAGTGGCACATCTCTTCCAACAACACCACAAATCCCAATCCTTCTTAAACAGTTCCACCAACCAACCGACTAAGCATTCAAATATTTGAGCGATGGGGCTGCTCTCATTCAAACTACCACAGTATTGGTCAGTCATGCACGTGCTCCTGTCAAAGGATTGTCATATTCTGTATGACAGAGTGGATCAGGCAGTCACATTCTCAACATTTTAAATGTGATTCAGATGATTAAATGTGTGGCAAATACTTTATCAATGACTGTACTGGACAACATTCTATTTGAATTATCTATTCCACACACAGTACATGAGTGAGCTTACACAGAATATTTTTACCACATGGTCCTTAACACTAAATTTACTACGTATAAACTTCCAAAGGGCAAAAATAAGTTTTATGATATGAACTATCCTTTGGGGGCCAATGTTGCATAATAATAGTCGTACACTGTTTCTCAGTTTTAATCTTTTCAAGGTAATTTTATCTGTCATTTTTATGCCATGTTTCATTTCTTGAGACCTACTCGTTTCTAATTTGACAATTAAGTGGTTTTCCCTAAAATAATGAAATTCATCAGCAGAGAAAATATCTGTGAGATCTTAGAATAAATATGAGACTCGGAGACCTACTGAACTCGTCACGGACTTGAAGGTGGAACAGGAGGCTCAACCCCCTTTGTCACTTAGCCAGTGTCTTAGTTGGGGTCTTTATTGCTGTGAAGCGACAGCATGAACACAGGAACTCTTATAAAGGAAAGTATTTAATGGAGGCTGACTTCTAGTTTCAGATGTTTAGTCCACATTGTCATGGCCAGAAGCATGGCAGCATGCAGGCAGACATGGTGCTGGAGAAGGAGCTGGGAGTTCTACATCTTGATCATAGGCAACAGAAGGAGAGACTGTGCTACACTGGGTGTAGACTGGGCATATGAGAACTTAAAAGCCCACACCCACAGTGACACACTTCCTCCAACAGGGCTACACCTACTAATATTGCCGCTCTCTATGGACCAAGCATTCAAACACCTGAGTCTATGAGAACCATTCCGATCAAACCACCACAGCCAACAAGGGTAAAAATTCCTTTAATTTTCATGTTCATAAGCACGCTCTCCATATTGGCTCAGGGACTTTGCTTCCCAATAGGACCACGTATCCCACGCAGACATGATCAGGTTAAATTTTTAGTGACAATAGTGTAACTAGAGGCAGGAAGGTAAGGAGATTATTTAACGTACTCAGTGCTTTTGTGGCTGTGGTAAGCACCATGACCAGAGTAACTCAGGAAGAAAGGGTTTATCTGCTCCATAGGTTGCAGCTAGTTGAAGGAAACTAAGATAGGAACCAAGGAGGACTACCACTTACATTTGCGTGTTTCTCTTGGCTTGCTCAGCTGCTTTTCTTATACATCCCAGACTCGTTTCTTCCTGTATGGTGCCACCCACAGTGAGCTTGGCCTTCTTGCATCAGTTAGCAGTCAACAGGTGACCCACAGACATGCGCACATGCCAATCTGGTAGAGGCATTTCCTCAGCCGAGGTTCCCTCTTACTAGGTAGGTCAGTTTGACTACCAAGATTAGCTATCATGTGCACATAAAAGCAAACTAGAAATTAGTCCATTTCCTGCATTCCAACTCAGTGCTATGTTCTGGTGCCTTGCTCCATACAATTGATATAGAAAGTACCACATCGGAGATAAATGTCTTTGTAGATGACTATTGGCAACCTATTTTTGGACTAGCATTCAGTCAAACCCTAGGTTAAGAATAAGATTTTCCTAGATTAGCCACTTGTATCTTGTATGACTGGCCTAGTTTTAAAAGGATGTATGATCCCTATATAATTTTGAAATTTGAGCCTTTGGGTGCAGATACTTCTAACTTTTATAAACTCAGGAGATTGCTATTGATCTTTATATTAGCATCAAATTGTAAATTTGATCTTAAACAATAAATAATGTGTTTCCCGATCATCGTCTCTGCTCTTGGAATATTCCAGTAAGTTGCATTACACAGTTCTCTTATTTGCAATCAAAGCTATTTGTGAAATAATTTTCAGTATTATACAAACCACTATCAGCCATTAGGAGTAGATAAGATCTTGTAACAAAAATTTAGACCGGTGAAATTGTATAGGGTGCTGAGAAATAGTAAAAGTGTGTGTAATAAAGAAAAATCATTTTTGTGGTACAAGTGTGTTAAAAAGTGAATTAAACTACAATTACTATTAAATGTACTAACTTTATACTTTATTCTATAGTCATTACATATATATGATTATATGTTATATATAACAATTATATAGTAGTTATATATAATATATATGAGTCTGTGTGCCTATGTTATGGTTAATTAGAGGCAGAGTTTTGGAAATCTTTATTTAGATAGAAATGGCAAAGTGGAAATGTATGTGTATAGAGAAAGTGTCTGTCTCCAAAATGTATGTGGTTTTCTGTAATATAACTGCTGCAATCCAGCCAAACATGGTCAGTTTTGAGGCATAACATCAGAAACTTGAGTTTCTGGTCTCTGTGCCCATCCTGTACTCAAATAAATTACCTACTTTAGCCTCCATTATGTAAATTGGAAAATACCCTGGTCCTTTGTAGCCGAGTGGTTCTCAACCTTCCGAATGCCATGACCCTTTAACACGGTTCCTCTTGTAGTGCTGACTCCAACCATAAAATTATTTCCATTGCTACTTCGTAACTGTCATTTTCCTACTGTTATGAATCATAACGTAAATATTTGTGTTTTCCCAGGGTCATATGTGGTGGCCCCTGTGAAACAGTCATTCAACTGTTGAGAACCACTGTTCTAGATGTTAAGGCTCCTGATGTCAAGTCCATAGCATGGTTCCAGACACTTTGCGAGTATCAATTATTTTTGCTCACCTGTTTTTTTCCTGTCTTGAGTAACCCAACCCAGCTCTCCATCTTTAACGTGGCTGCATAACCTCAAAATTACATATGAGTCTACATATGAGTCTCTGTTCTGACTGTAATGATGCAGACTGAAATGTCATGTGGACTGTCCAGAAAGTGCCCTTGCTAATTGTATCATTCCCTTTGTCTCTTTCTCTCTACTGCTTTCATAATATGAAATTCATAACTTGGTATCAGACAAACAGTCTAGAACTTAAGGAAGACCAAGAACCATCTGCTCAGAATTGTAGACCAACTAGATAGGAAGGTCCTCATGTGTTTCTGTGAGACCTCATCCTAGCCTTGCATTGATCGCCTCTAAACTCTCCTAAGAGAGAATGCACATGGCATATTAGGCACCTAATCTAAAAATTAAAAGTAGGATGAGAACTTTTTAAAATCTTTCTTTTTCTTTGTTCATGTCTGTATGGTGTGCATGTGTGTGTGTCCACTAATGTGTGTGTGTGTGCTTCCATTTGTGTGCACACTCATGTGGAGGCCCCAGGTTAATGCTGGCTGACTCATAGACTGCTATCTGCCTTATATATTACCGCTCTCCACCTTATATATTGAGACAAGGTCACTCACCTGAACCCAGGATTCATAAATTTGCCTAGTCTTACTGGCCGGCTCACACTGAGACTCCCTTGTCTCAACTCCCGGCCACTGAAAAAACAAATAGGGTACCATGCATGGCACCCACCTGGCCTTTATGTAATCCTGGCACACTGAGCTTTGTTTTCTAGCAAGTGCTGTACCCTCTGAGCCATCTTTCCATCCCTGTTTCTTGGAGAGAGTAGAACATAGACTACATCAGAAGTCTAATCCATTTTTCCTTAGAATCACAAAAGACTTCAACATGGATCTTTTATCTTTGCAGTGCACTGTAGCATTGTTTTTTTTCTGAGAATCTGAGGTCTCATCTATAAAATCATATTAACACCTACAAATATTAATTAACCTTCCTGAATTCGGGACTTTTCTGAGGTGCAGATTTAGCATCATCAAGAACAGCACAGGAAAAACAAAAACCAAAATGCCTTTCTTCCTATCCATGTTGTTAGGGAAGCTCACCTCTTTCCTTTATAGACTTTCCCAGCCTTCTCTGAGAATATCACGAGCCCCCAGAATTTGTGTACAGACGGACAAATTCATTTCATCCATTTCATCTCATCTGCAGGTGTTTGTCTCTCACAACCTCATTTGGGTAGTGTTTCTGTTCCCTTTCCATGGTTTTGCCTGGAGGCCATCCATGTATTTAAAACAAGAAGAGTGGGCAGTGGTTGGGGACATAACATGCAAGCATCCTGTTTCTTCATTGTCCGTTTTGCTCTACTAACACAACATAACTGATGACTCCAACATCTCAGTTCAGTTCCATTTATTCTGCATACCTGGGGCCTGTAGCTGTTCTGGGCCAGCTTAGTTTCAGGTGCTAGTTGACTGCAGGTCTACTCCATGTGTCTCCCACTCTGCAGCGACAGCTGATCAGCTGATCAACCCATGTTCCCTCATTAGCACATGGCAGAAGAGGGCTGAGCAGAAGAATGTGCTGCTTCCTATGTTCCCATGTCTCTGTCACGGGCCAGAGTCCCCCCCAGAGAATGTCAGAGAGATGGGTGTGTGACGGCTATTCTTGGTTGTCAACTTGGCTGTATCTGGAGTGAACTATAATTCAGAAATGAAGGGTACACTTGTGACTGGGATCTGGAGGCAGGAATACAACGTGCCTTTGATGCAGACCTTGAAGCTGGATGACACACGCCTTTAATCTGTACCTTGAAGCTGGAAGGCACACCTTTAATCTGGGCCACACCTTCTACTGGACGTCTCCATAAAGGCAATGGAAGAAGGAAGGGCTCGTTCTTCATTTGTATGCCCTTGCCTTGTCAACACATCCAGTCCCTCTTTGGGATCCTAGCAGACAAGTGAGACACCCAGCCTCATAGGACTGAGCAGCTACTAGATTCCTGGACTTTCCATTTAGAACTAGTCGTTGTTGACTGCAGCCTTAAGTCATTCCAATAAGTTCATATATATATATATATGTGTGTGTGTGTGTATATATATATGTATGTATATATACATACACATATATATATGTATGTATGTATGTATGTATGTATGTATGTGTATAAGTGTGTGGAGAGAGAGAGATTCACTCTGTGACTCTAGAGAACCCTGACTATATAGGATGTCTCCTCTACCAATTCTACCCAGAGACAATGCAAAAATCACAAGGCAAAGAATGCATGCCCTATTCCAGACCTTCCTTCTGCCTTTGGTTAGGAGTGGACATGTGTCCTTTTGATATCCATCACACCATGTGCCTGCAGTCTGGCAGGCACACACAGAATCATTTGATCTTGGCTTTCAAATCCAGGAGTATACTGCATTAAGAGGTTTGAGCAATGTGTTAGAAGAATTTCTTGATGGTTGCAGTTAGAAAGAGATTTTTCTGCTTTATATTGCCATTGTACAAAGGGTTTGGTGACTTCACTAAGCTGTGTGTTGTGTGTGTGTAACTAGTTTCTAATGCCCAGGTAGTATTGATTACTACCCTGAAGGGCCAAAGAGGTCACTTCAGGATATTGCAGTTGTTGTTCATAACTGTGTCACTATTAGGCTGATTCGACTTGATGGACAAAATGAAGACAGTGGTTTGCTTTCCCACCTCGGATTCTTCCAGCTCAGTGCTGCTTTGAGACCTGAGCTAAAAATAGCCTGAACAATTAAGTGTCTTTTCTCTATATGATTGCAATATAGTTTAGGGCCTCTGGAAACATAAAATATTATAGCCTTATGACAGCTTACTTTGGTGGCCCTTAGAGGTCAGATCGATTATAAATGGGTAATAACCTTTTCATAATATTCTTGGTTTTACCCTCAGACAATTTTGTAAAAACAAACACTACGTATGATGCAGTTTATACTAAAGCAGAGGAATCTGAATTAATGTGAGTTATTCCAGTTAGCCAGTTTCTAATAATCCTGCCATCCTCTGTGGGAGAGATGTGTGGTGATCATGGTCTATCTGTCAGTTCTATGCCCTTTCCGGCTCCCTTGCAGCTAAAGACCACAAGTTACTGAATCTAGAGCAAATGCCAAGCATTTCCTATGGGGGAAATAATACAATAGCTTGCTTATGATCCATCTCAATTCCCTCAGTTTTATGGTTTTTGTAAGCAGAGTTTCTATCAGTTCCCTCAAGTACATAAAGCTCAAATTACTGTAGGCACTTGTTAGAAAGGCTTAAAGGTTCAGTGCTGTCATGTGAAGTTATCACTCTATAGGGTGGATAGATATCATGACTTTATGACATTCCATATATCCCTTATCTGCTGCACACACTGGAAAGAATGTGGGCATAATGCCAGAACAGCTTCATTTTTCCTTTTGCCAGGGCAGGTTTTTTATGAATCCAATGTGGCTACTTGAGGCTCACCATGACACAGACAGCTTCCCCCTTGTCATATAACCCTCTCTACCATGTGTGGCTTCTAGATCATTACAGCAGGAGAAAAAGGCAGCTACAGGGTAACACTCCCCAAATTTACTAGCCAGGTAGTTTCACCTCTGAACCCTGTCTTGACTTTGACCCTAAAATGTCTTATGCTAGGTTTCTGGAAGGGATCAGTGGCATGCCTGTTTGTTCCCCTTCCATGAAAATGTTACTTTACTAAAACCTCTGTTGCTATGTCTCATGAAATGTCTGTCACCACATTTTGGAGACGTCAGAATTTTCTTTGGTGGTGGGGAAGAACCGACTTTCTAGAAGTGACTTCAAACTTAGCAGAACCACATGGAAACCTATGCACACTATTTCACTTGTGAATCTCCAGTTTCTTGAGTGGAGCAGGGGATCAGTTTAGCTCCCAGACCACTACCGTGGATGGAAGAATGTTGAGACGGGGGAGGGAGGGTGTTATGACGCCTTGATTGACACATTGATGAAAAACACCATTTGTGTGGTTTGTTATGTGTTTGCTTCCTAACCTGTTGTTTCTCCTGCTGTTTTGCAGCTTGATCTGTTATTTGCCAGCCTGATGAGAGAAATATCCACCTCATCTAGTCATTGTGTTTTGTTCATCCCCTGTGTGCCTGTGAAATGACTCTCAAACTGACGGCTTCTAATTAGATGAAATTGTCCCCCTGAGGTTTTGGTACTAAATCTATCTTCATTTTGATCTTGTATTTAATCCCTTACTTGCCCTTCTATCTGAGGTTGTTTTGACAGAGAAAACTTGTTATTGTGTTGTTTTATAGTATTTATAGTGGCTGCCATGTATGTGTACGTGTGTGTGTGTGTATGTGTGTGTGTACGTGTGTGTGTGTGTGTGTGTGTGTGCACAAAACTCCTTGTTTATATCCTCACATGTGTTGACCCAGTAGTTTAGTGAAGAGTGAGAAAAAGAGCCGCAGGGTTTTCTGGGGGATTTTTTCCCACTTTGTTATCATTCTTATTTTCTTCTCAGAAAGTGTTTCAATGTCCTGAAATACCTTTGGCGAAAGAGAACTTTTTATAGGAGCCAGGCAAGCACAAGGAAAGTGCATTGTCCTGTTTTCAAGTATCATGGTGGGGATTAGAACTGCTGGTCTCCCTCCTGGGGCTGTTTGGGCTTGATTGGTTCATCTCCCATCTCACCTCACCCATGCAGTGACATGTTTTGTTGCTGGATTACTATGTAACATCCTTGTTAAAAAAAACACTCACTTTAGTGTTTATCATCAAGATTATCACATTGTGATAATAAATCTCATTGTCAAAGTAAAAGAAGACTTGGAATTTATTCCAGGGCCTACATGAACATGTGCACACACATGCACACGCATACACACATACACACACATACATACAAAGAGCTGTATGTCTGTATATACATACATAATTAACATTAAATAACCCAGCATTTCCAATCAATTCAAATTGTTTTCCTGTGTGAGAATTAATGAAATAGTTTCTCTTTCTCTGCTTTTACCACTTAGACTCATACCGAAGCTCTTATTTCAATTTTGTGCCTAACTTATAGAGGGCTGTTAAGGAAGAGACTTTGAATCCAGAGGTCTGCGGCCTTTTGGGAAGTGAACTGACTGAACAGGAATGACCTCCAACAGCCCTCTCTGCTTTATCCTTCTGTTGCTCTTCGAATCTACCTAGGTCTTCTGTTCTTTTTCTACATCACTGCTTCTGAACACTATTTAAAAAAAATATGTCAAAGCATCTTCAGAGGCTTAAGGCTATGGCAATGTGTTTTCCAATGGGATTTAATTCATATGAAACTCAGTCACTCAAGTTTGGTCTTGTGTTGTGTGGTGGTAGTTCCTATGATAAATAGAACGCATTTGATGTCTGCCTGGGAAGAGTTATGTCCCCCTGGCCTCCACCACATCAGTGTCTTCATGCTTCTAAGTTCCGATTAGTTACGTGGAGCCAGATAGTGATAGCTGCTTCCAAGAAGTCACTTGCTTCTACTTCATGTTGCATTTGCCACTGGTTAGCATCGGTCTGTGAGGACGGAGGAGAAAGCCCAAATCTTACAAATAAAACAATAGTGATTTTGAATTTATCCAATTGCCACGAGGTTCATTTTCATAGTGGAAAAAATATCTTTAATGCAATTCCCTCTTGTTATCATTATAACCTTCTAGAGAAACACAAGATAATATCCACCGTTCTTATGTGTTATAATCTTCAAGTGTGGAAATCAGTGTTATGTCGATCTTTCTATTATCTTTAACTCTCGAAGTGTTTTATTTTGTTTTATGTCTCTATACTGCGACAATAACAGCACCAGAGAGTCCCAGCATGCCTCTTTCCCAGCCATCGCTGTTAGCGGCAGCTCCTTTCATTGTGAAATTTTTCCTAATTGGACAATAAATTATGTTGCCATCCTCTGTCTCTGTTATAGGATGTGGAAAGTTTTTCCCGAAGATTTATAGATCTTCAGGGTGCTCTATTAGAAAGATCAAAAATTTATACACACATCTTCCTTCCTGTGTAGCTGCAAAGAATGTAGTGAGAATTTACATGGGGGAGGGGGGATCCTGCCTCGCTCTGTTTATCTACATCCTTTCTGAGCTTATCCAGACACCAGTTGCTGAGGAACACAGTAAGGAATTTAATTTCAGAAAAATAGCTTGAGAGACTTGAGTCTTAATTATTACCATCCTCTCGTTAGAAAGAAAAGCTTGAGCATTAACTACTTTGGTGTTCTGTCTATAAATGGTGGAGTTTGAGTGGATTCTTAGGCTAAATAAATTGAAAAATATAGAAATAAACCTTTTTTTATTTTATTACTGGAAGCCTCCTCACCCTGTGTCTTACTTCTCCTGCGATGGTTCAGAAGCAGTGGCCGTGTGAGGTGGGAAGAATCCTTCAGTGTTAATGGATTGTGTGGTTGTAGGAGGCCAGCTAGCCCCTTCCTGAACACTGGAAAGAATCCGCATCTGGAAACCAGTTACAGGTTTAAAGAAAATTGCAGGGCAGTTGCTGAAGTCTAGTGTCAGAGAGATGTCTCCATGGAAACTGTACTGTGATGACCCTGGGAAACACTGATTCGATCAGGGCTCCTATGCCTGTAAACATAGTGTTGCAGCAAACGGTGCACCATTCAGCAATTACCTCCTACACAGAAACTACTAAAGCAAGATGCTCAAATGGATAGCACGCTTCTTCCCAAACACCCAGAGATATTTAAAGTCAGTATCTAAGCTCCACTAAATTAATTTCGTTTATCCATGTTTGTATGTTGTATTTCTGTGCAATACCACGAACATTTAAAGAACAGACTAACATGCAGATCACCGTTTTAACACATGGGTAATTTTTAGAATGATCTGCTGAAGATTTTATTTTCAATCTCTCGCAATGCACTAATATAAATCACTTTGGCAATAGATTTCTTGCATTTGCATCACGACCGAGCCTGACAAGCTTGGTTACATTTTTGACGACTGAGCTTTCTGGCGCTCTTCTCCTCCTCACATCTGTGTGCTCACCGCTTCCAAGTCCACGATGCCATCAGATGCATGCATCTCCGAAATCAGGCAATAAACACTTCCCTGAGACACATAGTGATTTTTTCCTTACAATGACCCAAAATACCAGGCCTCTATAATTGTCCACATGAAGTTTTGATGCTTCAGAGTCATGTTGCACACAGATGTCTCATATAAAGTCTTCCCTGTAAAATTGGCGCACACACTGTTGCTTGCACAGTTGGCTTGTGCACACTGCCCTCTGTCTGCAGAATTCAAGTCATATCATTTGCTGCCCTGAATTTTCGAGGAATGAGAACAGGTTGATTGGATATTTATAATCTGTAACTTGCTGGATCTTTCTTTCTGGGGGTAATAAAGACTGTTTTAAACCCCAAATAAGTTAAGACATCAAAAGATCGCTCAGGACTATGGTATTGATAATTTAGACCTTATTCCATCACAAAACAGAATTATGTAACTGTGAATTACAGTTTTAGAAACTGTTCTTATCACATTTTCATAATCTGATCCAATTCCCACCAGGGTGTGTGTGTGTGTGTGTGTTAGCTTGTGGGAAGGCTGAAGAAAGGAGACCAGCAGGGCGCCCAACCTGGGATCTCCTTTCTGTCATGAGAGTCTGTGGCAGGAGATACATGATGCTATCAAAAGTGTGTCAAGAGGTAAAAATCTACTCCTTTCCTATAAATCTCCTCCTGCTGTGTGGTGCTCCTGAACATGGTCCCATTTGCAGAATTCGGGGCAGACAGGGGCCTTTGGAATTTAATTCAGTTATTCTAAGACCTAAATGCATGTGCTTCTAACCCACACACTCATTTGGAAGACTGTTTTTTTACAGGCTGGTAAGCCTGAAATGGTAATGTTCAGCTTGCTTGATATCCAGCTTCCTTCATGAATGTTCCCCATACAGATTCCCAGCGCTGCCTCCGGGACCTCCGTATATCCACCTACAGTGGGCCAGGGTGCTGTCCATTCCCAGGAGACTATAAAAAGTAATCAGACAGGAAACCATTCACCAAAATATTAGAGCATCTTCGTTCCTGATTATAGCTGCATCTTCAAACTGTTTATACTTGACAAAGAAAAATGCAAATTAGGCGTATTCATATGGGCTTGGGATAAATATGAAAAAAGCACTTGGCTTTTATGCTTTTGTTTTTACCTGTCAAAGGAGTTTTCATTGATCTATTTGATACAGAAAGGTGAGGGAGCTTTAATTGTGTTAGATGAAGGAACTGACACCAGAAAAATAAGGGTTTTTCATTTCTCACAGGAAATTACTGTAAGCTTACATATATCAACCAGAGTAAATCCTACTTCACAGGAGTGGGTATAAATAACTCTAGGAAATACCATCTGTGCAATGACATAGATGGCCAGGTGAAATATTTGCACTGGGTAAATGCTGTTCCTTTCAGCCCAAGGACTACCCAGAGACTGGCTAACCTGAGTGCATGTCCCTCTTAGGGAACACACTTTTAAATTATTCCAAGTAGTGCAAACTCCTAAACTTGTAGATCCAAAGTAACTTCACCTAAGTCCCCCCTACAGAGCTGGTGAAGATGGATTAAAGGAGGGCAGAGGACGAGGGAGGGAGGCAGCAGCAGCCCTGTTCTTAGTCTAGGTGTGGTTCTCAGCCTCCCTATGCTGTGACCTTTTAATACAGTTCCTCATCTTGCTGTGAGCCCAACCATAAAATTACTTTTGTTGCTACTTCATAACTGTAAGTTTGCTGCTGTTTTGAATCATAATGTAAATATCTGTATGTTCTTATGGTCTTAGGGGGATCCCTGTGAAAGGGTTGTTCAACTCCTAAAGAGTTCACAACTCACATGTTGAGAACCATTGATCGAGATCTTTGTCACTGTGCCTGTCTGCCCACTTGTTATACGTCTGCACAGTTTCCTGTCATTATTCTTCTTCTAAAACTCAGTCTTAGAGAAAGGTAACCAAGCGTTTATTTATTAAACTTCTAAGGAGTGGTTGTCTGCCTTAGTTCAGGCAGACCTTTGACACAGGGTAACAAAGAGGAAAAGAACTCTTCCTACTAACAGTGCTTATCTAGAAGGGAGACAGATGGACTGACAGCCATTCTAAAGTTGCTAAATGTTGGGGGTCAGATCTGATGGAGGAAATAGGGATGTAGCAGCCCATTGTGTAAGGAGAGGTCCTGGGGGCCATGGTGGGATGAAGGCCTGTTTGAGGAAGAGCAATCCATACAATGAGTTCTAGAAAGTACAAATAATGTAGCAAGTACTGTCTGAGGGGTCAGAGCCAAATAGAAAGTCGGCCTTTGCAGACGATCGTGAAAACCCCCTGTACCTTGCTGAAGGCTGTTTTATAACCTTAGGAATAGAAACGGGTAGAAAAGTGTGGCAGTTTGAGTGTAACTGACCCCATCATCTCATGGGGAGTGGCACTATTAGGAGGTGTGGCTTTGTTAAAGTGGGTGTGGCCTTATTGGAGGAAGTGTATCACTGTGAGGCAGGCTTTGAGGTTTCCTCTGCTCATGATACCACCCAGTGTCTCTGTTGACTTCCTGTTGCCTGCAAGATGTAGAACTCTCAGCTCCAGCATCATGCCTGCCTGCACGCCACCATGTTCTCTACCATGACGATAATGGACTGAACCTCTGAAATTGGAAGCTAGCCACCCCAGTTACATGTTTTTCTTATAAGAGTTGCCATGGTTATGGTGTCTCTTCACAGCAATAGAAACCCTAACTAAGGCAAAAACATGTCATATAGGACTTTATAAGACTCACTGGCTTCATTTGAGGGAGGTAAACTGAAGGCTTGCATCATAGCGGTCGAGTCAAACAGAAAAGAGGAAGGAGTCTCCAGAGACTTTTAGTGGCTATGATCTATTGGACCTAGATTTGACCAATGGGTGAGCAGGTGGATGAGGAGGGAAGAATCCAAAGTAATTTACTGCCCACCTGAAAGAGGGGACGCTGTTCACAGTGTACATAGTGTCTAACAGCTTTAAAGAAGTTGTCCTAGTGGTGTTCTGAAAATAGGACTCAGTGGCGTAGATCTTCTGGCAGTGTTTATTTAATGATTATTTTTTAATATTTCTAAAGCTGCAAAGATGCTTTTGCTGGTCTTATTTGAGAGGTAATTGGACAATTATGGAGAAGTTGAGATTTTGTGATCTATTTACTGATCTTGTATAGGCCCCAGTTCTGATCTCTTGAATACTGCGAAGAAGCTCAGAGTTAAATGATTAATTTTAATAAAATACAGTGTGAATAGAAGATTTTTTATCCTTCAAATATTTTACACTCTGAGTACATCAAACCCTTAAATTGTGAACAGTATCCTAATTTTATCTGATTTTTTTTAAAAAAGTGCTTATTAGGCTCAACTCCGTCCAAACTGAATGATTAGATTTAGAAAGTACAAATGTAATTTTTCAAATGAGGTTAGAATACCAACTATTGGACTTAAAAATTATAGCTGGAAACAGGAAGTTTTAATAAAATAAAATTCTATGTCTTGTGAAAATAACCCATGAGAGTGTAGGATTGAACTGTGCTGGGCCACTGAATGAATTGATAGAGTGAATTTAAATGGTAGTTTTTGTTTGTTTGTTTGTTTGTTTGTTTTATTTTTTTAGCTTTTATTGATTCTTTGCAGATTCCTCACCATGCATCCTGATGCCACTCATTCCCCACCTCCTCCCTTACAGAACCAGAAACTTCATTGTGTCATTGTGGAAGCTGGAGTGTGCCCCTGTGAGTCAGTTTTCTCTTGAGTCTATTCGTCTTTACTTGTAAGTGTTCATTGCAGTGAGCCATTGGTCTGGTTCTAGGCCTCTGGCTTCTGCTACACTACCGATACTGGGCTCTCACGGGGACTCCTCTAGGATGTCCTGTGTCCTGGAGATGCTGCGGCTTCGGATCTGTAGGTTCGTCCCCTTCACATGCTCCAACAGTTCATAGACGTTGGGGTGGACCAACTCTTCGTCCTAGTTCTGGGCCTGGTGATAGCTGTGTTGGTCAGCTTTCCCTCATAACCTCTACCAGGGGGTGCTCTCGAGCACAGCCTAGTGTAGTTCAGCCAATGCATCTGCAGCAAGGAGTGGGGCCAATTCTCCCCTCAGGTCCTCAGGTCTGGCTTACCATCACTAATGCCCCCAGGGGCATCTCTACTGTTTTGCTAAGGCGAGATGAGGGCCCTCTCTCCCGATTGCTGTAGGAGGTATACAACAGAGGGGTAGGGTCAACTCTCCTGCTCTCACATTCTCAAGGCTGGCTTAGCTGCATCCCTAACAACAGTGTCAGGTCTAGTGTGTTGTCCAGGCAGGGTTCCGGGCCTGCTCTTCTGTGTGCTGTAGCAGATGAGGGACAGAGCAGGTTCTCAGTCTCTTGTGATTCTAGGTCCAGCTCTCTTGCCTATCGCAGGTACCAAGAGGCAGGAGCGGGGAGGGTATCTTCCCTTCACCCATACCACTGCATGGCAAGCAAGGATAGGCAGGGTCAGGCTGCTGCTCTCACACCCTCAGGTGTCAGGTGGTCAGGCACCATTATTGTGAGTCCGTACAGGGTGGGGAAATGGAAGAGAGAGGTAGAAAGGTTTATGTGCTGGGAGAGGCCAATCTGAAGAGGTGAGAGTGGGTAGGAACAGGCTGACGTGCGTGGATGGCCTACTTGTCCAATCCAAAAAGATGTCTGGGCCTAGTCTACTGCTAAGAAGCAAGTCTTGGTCAAAGGCCCCAGATCATCTGTGGGGGCTTGTGTTGATGTCTGTGACTCGTCCTGTCATGCAGAGGCCACCTGTGGCCATGCTGAACTGAGTGGCCTGCCCTGCGACGTGGGACCATGGCACATCTGGGCCCAGGCTGCTGCCAACGACCATGTCTGGGTCGATGCCTATCACAGCTGGAGTCTGTGTTGATGTCCAGTGGCCCATGTTGCAACCAAAGGCCACATAGATGCAACCTGAGATCATGCTGTTGTCCGAGGACTGTGCCCTTGCTGGAACTCTGCCAATTTAAGTGGCCAGTAGTATCACCTGGGGCCACGGTGTCATATCCGTGCCAGGACTGATGCCAAGGGCCATGTCTGGTTCCATAGCCCTACTGCAGTCAGGGGCTGTGTTGCTGTCTGTAGCTCCTGATACCATCAAAGGCCATGCCAAGGTCAGGAGTCTGGCCACGCCCTGGGGCCACATTAGTGTCTGATGGCCCTGCTGCGTTGGGGGCCATGCTGATCCGAGTGGCCAGGGTGACATCAAAACCCAGGCTGCTGCCTGGAACTATGTCTGGGTCTGTGATCCTACTACAGCTGGCGTCTATTGATGTCTGTAGACAGTGTTGCTGCCAAAGACCACGTAGATGCCCAGGACCTAGGCTGCAACCCGTGGCTATGTGGGTGTCCAACGGCTGTGCCACCACCGTGGCTGTGCTGATCCAAATAACTTGGCTGTTACCAGGGGTCGTGAAGTCATCCAGGCAAGGGCTTCTGTCGAAGGCCATGCATATGTCTAGGGTCTGGTCAGACACCTGAGATCATGCTGGTGTGCAAAGCCATGCTGCTGCCAGGACCATACTGATCTGGGTGACCTGTGCTACCACTGGGACCATGGTGACATCCGGAGTGCAACACTGCCATGGGCCATGTCTCTGTCCATGGTCCTGCTGCAGCTGGGGTGTGTGTTGATGCCCATGACCTATGTTACCACAGGGGTCATAGAAACCATCCCTGTTGGTGTTCAGGGGCTGAGCTGAGCTGGCCACACCCTTCACAGGCCTGGGAGAACTTGATCTGTTCCTCAGGGTACAGCTGCCTGTCCACCTTCCACCTCCTCCCTAACCCTCCACCCCTCACCACAGTCACATACCTCACCTGGGAAGCACACTGGAGCTGACCCTGTTGGAGGGAGGAGCCAGTGACGGTGTGAGAGCTATAGAGTTAAATGATAGTTTTAAGTAGATCATCTTTTTTCTAAGGAAACTCCCAGCCATTTCTGTCAATTTTAACTTTGATAATTTAATGAATGATTCCTGATCATACAGGCAGCAGATGCAGAGCTCTGCAGAGGTTTATGAGCCCTTTGACTGGTGTTATGGTGTGAAGATAAATTGTACCACAGGGGTGCATGTCCTGGGACCGTAGTTGTCAAATCGTGACTTTGGGGAAAATGATTGGATTCTGAGGACTGTGGTCTATTTAATGGATTAATCCCTTAATGGGTGTATAATAAGTTCTAGGCGGCAGGAAAATTAGGAGGTTGCACCTGGTTGGAGGAAGTAAATCACTAGGAACATGTCATGGGAACAGTTCCTCTCCCTAGACCCTTTGTGTGCTCTCTTGGTCTACATCACATGCTTATGCCACAGTGAGCTTCTGCCTCACACAAGCCCAGAATCCATAGACCAAGGACTATAGACTGAAACTTCTGAATTAAAACAAATATTTAACCTCCCCTCCACTGTTATAGTTTTTAAAATGATGGCAAGGATGAATCACACCATACAACAAACTCTCATGTTGGAGGTTTATTGGGAAAAAAGGAGAAAGTGCAAGAGAAAGTATTGGAAGGGAGAGGTGTAAAGGCCTACATGCGTCTTCGGAGAAACAGCGGAAAAGAGAAGGGGGAACGGGTGGAGCACGCTTTTAAAGGGGGTCTTAGCCCATGCGCACAGAGAACTAGAGCGTATGCACAGACTACATAGTGACTTGTGACTTGCCAACACCCATACATCATTTATGTCAATGAGATGAAGTCTAATACAACTGGTAAGAGAAACAGACATGTGAATCAACAGATTACATGATAATATGGGGCATTTGTCCGTGATAGAGATGTGCCCATGGTAAATTAGCTTTGGGAGAGGGAAGAAACATCCAGGGAAGTTACCAGAGAGGAAGCACTGAAAGCCTGTGAAGGATGAGCAAGGAATGTGGTAGCCTATGCGTGGTAGCCAGTGCGGGGGGTGGGGGGCAGCTCTTCCCTGAGGGAGGGGGCCAGCTGTCCTGCTGCAGTGTCCAGCGTGGAGCAGGGCCAGCTATACCAGGCCGGTGAAGGGCAGGGCCAGCTCAACAGAGCCTGCAGACTTCAACATGCATAGTCCCTATGACCCATTGTGGTAAAATGGGCCATGGACAAAGTAGGTAGTGCTACTTACTAAAAGTGTGACTCTCAGGGGACAAACTTGTCAGCTTCTGCCCCTTTTTGGGTATTCTCTCTGATGGGAAAGCCAAGATTCCCAGGGCGCCCAGACTTCAATGTACCACAGTGGCTCCCGCATTTTAAACGCCGTGACTGGAGACTGATTTCATTATCTCTGTTTTCCATAACGTGCATACTGCTGGACTCAAATGACCAATGAATACAGACTGGGTAATGAGGCCACCGGCTGATAACCCTGTGTAGTAGGCAGTCGCTATCCTATTTCATAGGTAGGTTCTGATTTGGATTTTCATAGATATACTTATTGCTACCCTGTCCTAATTTGAAAAAAAATGGCTGCTGTAAGGCAAGTTAGTGAAGGAAAATTTGAGGGATGTATTTTTATTTTAGAAGATGAGAAAGAAATCTGTTGGACTATTCATTTCTTTTCTCGTTCAAAGGTTTATATAGATGAGAAGTGGTCTATGAAAATATTTTTAACTTTCTGCATATCCACTGTTCATTCGTGACTCTTTAGATATCATTGGTTCTGAACTCAGTCTGGTGATATTGTCCTATGATCCATAGATTTCAAAGGCTGCCCACTGTCCTCGGTGAGCTCACACTAACATTAAAGGTGAGCAAGCAAAGGTTGTTACTGTGCATGGTGATCACACCAAGCCAGGCTCTACATGGCTAGCGATCACACCAAGCCAGGCTCTACCTGGCGATCACACCAAGCCAGGCTCTACATGGCGATCACACCAAGCCAGGCTCTACATGGCTAGCAATTACACCAAGCCAGGCTCTACCTGGCAATCACACCAAGCCAAGTTCTGCGTGACGATCACACCAAGCCAGGCTCTACCTGGCAATCACACCAAGCCAGGCTCTACATGGCGATCACACCAAGCCAGGCTCTACATGGCGATCACACCAAGCCAGGCTCTACATGGCGATCACACCAAGCCAGGCTCTACATGATGATCACACCAAGCCAGGCTCTGTGTGACGATCACACCAAGCCAGGGTCTACCTGGCAATCACACCAAGCCAGGCTCTACCTGGCAATCACACCAAGCCAAGCTCTTCCCTGCTGTTGCACCACTAGCTCCTAACAGTTTAGGAGGCAAAGATTTCATGGGTTTGCTGCAGCTTACATAATAGGAAGAGGGAAACTGGAGTTTGACTACAAGTATGTAAAATTACAGTTTCAACGGCTTTGTCTCTTACCACACTACATTTCCTTTGACTGAAATATAATTATTTTTAATGATTGCTAGGATAAAATACCTTTCTACTTCTGTAGTACCAAGTATCAATGTATGTAATCGCCAAAGTGAATTTTGTTTTATGACAAGGCTTAAGAAAATTTAATTTTCTTGATATAAAACCTTTTGTTGATCTAAGGTCAGGTAAGATTTCTATGCTCAGAAAAACTTTCTTGATGACTTAATTATGTTCATAAATCCTAGGTATTTCTAATTTGGGCATGGGAATGTGAAGGTATATTTACGAGATGCATTTGCTAATGGCTGCTGAGATGCATCAATTCAGAATCCATTTTAGCCAGTTTGACTTCTCTCATTCAAACTCTTAAAAATACCCTTCATTAAAATCCCTTGGTCTCATTGCTTTCTTGTTCATTTCAATTTTAATCAAATGGTTTTCATAATTCTTTTTCTTAAAAGCGGGGATTTGCACAAGCAGGTTCTAAATCAAGTTACCTGAGTTCTAGATCAATACTGGAAGCCACTTTACTGCACTAGTAAATTATCTCACTATAGTTGAAGAATGAAGGAGAAGTTATCTTCCATAAAATCACGACAGACTGCACAAATACAAATCCACCCGGTGTGAGCCAAGCCCAGTAGCTTAGCTCATATTTGCAGAAGCATCATGTTTTGTTCTACTACAACAAACGGTGCTGTGGTAATCCAGAAAGGCCAGGGAAGCCTGTGGAAGTTTCCTGTATAAATTCATTTCAGAGAGGGGAGTGAAGTAGTCAGGCTCATTCATATATTGTCCCCCTTACCTTCAGAAGCCACAGTCTGGATGACAATTTGTAGCTTTCTTTATAAAGAAGAACCAACATTAATATTTTAAATGCAATTTGGTTTGCTACATTATTGATCGTGCATTATTTATGCTAAGATTGTCCTTAATCATAAAGGTCTTGCAGAGTACATGACAGAGTGGGGGGCTGGATTTCTCCTTTGTATTTAACGTCATTAACTCAGGGGCCAAGGCAGCATTAATTCCCAGGGAAGGCACGCAAGGCTTTTTCCATATTTCCTATAGGTATGAGGTTAATATTTAGAAAGGAAATAAATTCTTTGGGCTTATAAATGTCACACCCAATGATATAAGCAAATAAATATGAACTTACCTTGAGAGCAAGACATATTTCTAAGAAATGACTGGCACACTTGTCTTTACTGAAAAGCAAAACTACAGGATATGTAGCTGATGAAAATGTGCTGGACAGTGATGCTTCTCCTCTTCCTCCTCCTCCTCGTTCTTCTTGCTGTCCATCCTCTTTCTTCTTTCTTCAGATCTCCCGGAGCCAGTTTTCAGGGAAGAGTACATTTTCTCATCAAACTCTTTTCTCACTTATGGCATAATTGGGTCCTCTGCTTTTCTGGAAAGCATTATAGAGAGATAGCATATGCCTCTACTCCGCCAGGGAGTTACAGATACGGACCTCCTTCCAAAATCACAGAAAACCAAAGCTGGGAGGAGACTGTAACAGAGAAACCTGGCAAATGCCTCCATATCCAGCTGTTCAGAAACTGAGGCTGCATCTGCATGCTGGATATAGTACGGAGGAAATGACATTTCTCTTTGTTCCTCCCTTCCAGTAACTTATAATCTTCATTTATTCATGGCTGAACATCAGGTAAATTCTACTTGAGGAGGATAGTCCAAGACTCTCAAGATCAAGGCATGTTGGAGCAATCGCGATAGGGGAGGACCTGGAGACAGGGTGATGGTGTGCAGTGAGTCTCCTGGAAGAAACCCTGGGACCAAAGAGATTAAATGTGAATGCTAAGGACCTGTTAGGAGCATGGAGTTTAGTTAATAATGCATCAGCATCCATTCATTATTCTGACAAAGCTGTCATTTGCTCAGAAGGTAGTAAGCAGTAGAAGGGCGGACTGTATACAGAGTGTTTTGGAACTCCTAGCCTTGTATTCATCATGTTTTATAAAAACTATTCTAGAATAAAGATTGTATTCACTTTTTAAACCTTGCACTTGAAACACATTTATAAGCACTGTGTCCTTAGAAATATCCTATTTGTGTTAGATTTCTTGGGATTTATCTCAACATTAGACACATATCTAGCTGTTCAGAATTAGTACACTACAATAACGCAATCACCATCATTCTTGCACGGTGATGTTCTGTCTGGGCCCTAGGTGTCTCGGTTTCGATCTCTAGACCAAGAAGTAAATCTACAGTGAGTTTGAAGAACCCTTAAGATTTATTTCCATAGTCATTCCCTGCCATTCACAAACATCTGTTCTGCGCTATTGGTGAAAGTGGTGCTGGGGATAAAAGGATGGCGCGGTCCTGGTTTAGGGAGCTCCACTAGCGTAGAGGAGAACGTACAGGGCTGCACACAGCATCCAAGAAGCAGCCAAGGTCATGGGGCTCACTGCCTTTCTTTCCCCATCAGCTCATTCGTTAATTCAATATTCGTTTTGATAATGACTTGACCGTATAATTTTGGTGGGTTGTATTGGTGAAGAGCGCAAACCAGTATCCCCACCTTGTGGAACTTGCAGTCTCTGAAAATTGAGCAAGGCCTCCTTACCTTGCACTGAATCTGAATTCATACAGATGTCACTGTTATAAGTTAGCTGTTAGACATAAAGTCACCTGTGTGTGCATCTGGTGCTTACCCTCATATCAGCAAAACCTGTTGCCTAGCAACACCGTTCTGTTGTTCTGATGTCATTAAGGTGACTCAGCTTCTGTCCCACTGGGTTTGGGACTTCTGCAAGATCAGGGCTCAAGTTCAAGTCCTGGTTGTGCTCCCAACAGCTGTAAGTCACACTGAGTCTCAGTTTTCTCAGGTATAAAATGACAGTAGTGTTTTACTTTATACATTGCTGTAAAGGTCTAATACAGCTTGTATCAAATGACCAGGTAAGGGCTGGGAAGACAGCTCATTCTAATCTAATATAAATATTTCGCTAAACCCAATCTCATACTCTAGTGAGCTGTCCAGTCTTTGCACATAGCCACACATTTGCTTTCCTTCAAAATGGTGGTGTTGCTTGTTCACCGTCACTTATGAGAGGTCCTTAATGCAGAATGGAATCCTGGATTCTAAGCCTT
This sequence comes from Microtus ochrogaster, assembly GCF_000317375.1. NCBI lineage: Eukaryota > Metazoa > Chordata > Mammalia > Rodentia > Cricetidae > Microtus > Microtus ochrogaster. Next base: position 2,252,699 of record NC_022024.1, read on the forward strand.
TACCAAATAGCACACCCCTCTATTCATATTTCCTGTGCATTCATAAAAAGCAACCGTAACCCCCAGAAGCATTCAGGAACAGCTCCACGGAATCTCACGCCTGATCACTGTGCCTACAATCACACAAGTAATTAATCACTTCCGTGGAGTTTATGAATATTCATACCCTGTAAGATAATCACTACTGTGGAGTTTATGAATATTCACACCCTGTAAGATAGGAAGAGGTTGGTGGGTCCCATCTTCAGCTCTGGTCAGGTTTGACCATTAAAATGGTTTCAAGGAACTATGGGTAAAATGTCCCTTAGCTGGTCCATTGCCACTGTGCCATCGTAATAAGGCCATTTGGAGTCCTAAGCCATTTATTTCCAGCGTAGGAACATTTTTATTTTTATAAATATACTTCAGAAATCTTTCAAGTCACTGACCTCTTAGACTTCAAACCGCATTCTGCATTGTTTTGTTTTTCATTCATTTAAAATTCATGTATATTCTGGAAGTTAACAACTGCCGAACACTTGTATTAGTATTAAAATTAGTTTCAAAATGCCTTGTTTTGAATATTATCTTTTTTTTAGTGTTGGATGATACTCAGAATTGCATTCCCTATTTTCACCCATTATGATTCTTAGAGGCATGTCTTTTTTTTAACTTGTTTCCCCTCTGGTTTTGATGAAATTAATGTGTCAGAAATTTTAAAAATTATCTTTATTTCATGTATCAAAATCTGAAGAAAAAAATGTAGGCTTTTCATTTTTAAAAATATCATTTTTATCCAGTAGAGGGAGTCAAGTACAACCAAATGTAGTCAGGAGAGATAGTTAAAGCAAAAGTAAATACAGATTTTATTTTGTGGATTCAAGATGCATAAGTGTACAATTTGTAAATGTGTGTATGTAATGTAAACCTCAGTACAACCTAAGTCTCTCTTTGTGGAGAGACTACAAAGATTTTTAGTTGCATATGGATGAAGAAAGTATGGAATATATACATATTAGAGTACTACTCAGACGTAAAAAACAAGGACTTTGTGAATTTTGCATGCAAATGGATGGAAATAGAAAACACTATCCTGAGTGAGGTAAGCCAGACCCCAAAAGAGGAACATG
>NC_022024.1:2254306-2285244 GCF_000317375.1 Microtus ochrogaster
GCTTTGGGCTGATGAGGGAGGGGGACTTGATTGGGGGAGGGGGAGGGAAATGGGAGGCGGGGGAGGGAAATGGGAGGCGGTGGCGGGGAAGAGACAGAAATCTTTAATAAATAAATAAAAACATGGGAAAGAAAAAAATAAAAAATAATAAAAAGAACTGTTTGTTATTGCTTTTAAAAACATATAATAATAATAATCTATATTCTTTTGTTTACCTACCGAACTAGCTGTTTTAATTTCCATTAAAAGGATGTGGGTATAAATGAACTTGAAACATGTTTATTATTTGATTTTATTTTTATTCTTTGCATATATTACTTCCTGAGCACAGTTCCCCTTACCTCCACTTCTCCCACTTTCCACTCCCACACCTCCCCTCTTCCTGAGCTCCACTCCTCCTCTGTTTCCCTTCAAAAACTATAAGTAAATAAAAGAGCAGGCTCCCAGGGATATCAACCCAACAGAAACATGCTTATTTTTAAGAGGTATTAAGGAAAACAAACAACCTTTAATTTTCTAAAGTAAAAATATTGAAGCCCTAAATTATAGTCATATCAGGTTTTAATTTTAAACTTATGACATCATTGTCCAAGAAATTACTATGAAATCTTAAGATGAAAAAATCTTCGTGGCCCTTAAGTGGTCTGGTGCCTGTAGGAGGAAGGCTCTGCACTTAGGAATCAGCAGCAGCTCTTCTGGCTTTGCCTCACCGCCCCTGGTCCTCCTCGAGGTTCGTCTGGTTGATTTTGCTGCACTGATACATAATGAGCGGTTTCGTTAGCAAACCTGGTGGTCAGGGAAGTCTAAAGCACACACTTGGCTCCAGGTCAGAAGTTCATCCACCCCAGTAGGCAGATGGACTGTAAAATTCTACTCTGCATCACCTGCTTGACGGACTGTTTTGATTTCTGATGCCGCATACCCAGCCTCTTCACCTCTGCCCTTTTATGCACCAGTGCCCACTCCAGCCGTAGGCTGCTCCTCTGCCCAGTGAACTGTAGTGATGGTGGATGCTTTTGTCTGGTAAGGTCTGAGAAGATTAAACGAGACAGAAGTTTGCATATTTGAGGAGTAGGATTTATTTTCTAAGTAATGTATTTGACCTGCAGTGGGATATACTGGATTAGCCTTGATGTAGCAAGGTCTGACCCAGAAGGAAGGCATGGCAGATTAGACATTCCCTTACCAATAAGCCGATAGCACCCAACCACCATAAACCCTTAGCACTACCTCAAATTAATAGCTGGGAAATTGCACCCCTTCCCTTAGATGCCAGAGATGTAAGCAGTAACCTTTTAGGTAGGAACCAGAGTTATTACCTTTAACTTGCAGCCTAGGTAGTCTTTGGGGTGCAGCATGCTGTTCTGCTTATCCAATATCTGTGTGAAAAGGCTTGGAGTTGCCTTGTGCCTGTGTCCTCCTGTGTGAGCACTGTGTGTGCTCTGTGTCCCCAGACATGCCATTCTGCTGGGAGCTGCTGAGCTCATATGATGCAGCTCATCTTTAAAGGACATTAGAGGGTCCTCGGGGGGGGGGGTGCCCTTTAGACAGGGAGCTCCACTGTTACTGTGCTGTGCGCTCCTTTCTTCTCTTCCATTTGAAACATTGCCAGTAACCTCTCCCAGGCAAGCTTGCCCCTCGTGTGAGTAATTCCATCAGGCCAGCCGTCTTCATTTGTTTTAATCTGATGCAGTTCACTATTTCTGATGGACTTGTGATATCAGTAGAAATTCATTTTTTACCCTGAAGTCTAATTGTAAAGTGTAACATCATAATATTAATAGATGATTGATCTTGGGAAAAAACATTTAGATTGTCAATGCATAGCATTAGAGGACGTGAAAAAGAATTTCAGGAATGATTGAATAATAAGGACTTTTACTAGGTTTGAATTTTGTGAGAATAAGGCAGGAAGGAGGCAGAAGAAAGTAGGCTGTCTGCATTCCCGCCCTCATTTGCCCACCTGAGAGATTTCCTGGTGGTCTCTAAAAGGGCCAGAGCAAATTTTCAGATCCTTTTACTTTTCAGGCAGTGATGGACTCAGGCAGAGAATTTGCAAGTTCGTGCTTCTGTTTTCAAAAACAAATACTGCTTATTATTTTTAATGAAGACTGAGAACAAGCGAGGTTTTCTTCTCAAGACAGACTGAGGGACAACTGAAGAGTTCATGTGGATGATATGAGTTGGGAGACAAATTTCACCCAGGCTAAAATGGGGGCTGTGAGGAGCCAGAATTTAGAGCCAAACCACAAGGTGGGATTACATCCACTGTGACTCAGGAATTTAGACAGGGACAGGCAGGTAGCAAAGCTGGCTTATAAATATGGCACGCTTCATTCATTGATTGAATATACAGAAGGCCTGCCTGGTCTACAAAGAGAGTTCCAGGACAGGCTCCAAAGCTACAGAGAAACCCTGTCTCGAAAAAAACAAACAAACAAAAAAAAAAATACACAGAAGGCATCTTTGGAAAGGAAGATGGGGAAGGAGATAGAGGGAAAATGTTCTTGGCAGAGGTAAGTGTGGCGGCAGAAGACCCTGTGGCTTTTGTAGCTTAGACTACTGCAGAGAAGAAGATCACTCAGCAAGAAAACCACTGGCTGTAGCAAGTAGGGAGACGGAAGTTTGCCTGGTGGTGGCAGATGTGCAGATCACTGGAATCTTAATGTCCTCTGACCTAGTTCTAGGGGACAGCACAGCCTACCTTTACCTCTTAGATTTTAGTTTTTCTATGGTTTTTCTTCTTTTCATTTTGAGGCAGGATCTCACACTGTAGCCAAGACCAGCTTAGAACTCATTATGTAACCTACACTAGCCTTAAACTGGCAACGATCTTCCTCCCTCAGTCTCCAGGTTCTGGGCTTCCAGGCATGAGCCCCATCTCTAGCTCCCATGCTTTACCTGGCATTTTTAACTTATCAAAATCAATGTGCAAATCGACAGTAATATAATAGTAGTAATTATATGCTGTTTGTTTATACTATATATAATTATTGCTTATTGCTACTTATTCACCATTTAAGGGAGAATTTGAAAACTCTGATAGCAACAGTTGTAGTTTAGAAGTCATGGCTTTGGGTCTCGAAAGCCCTACTTTTGGAAATCTCCCAGAACATACTGACTTTGGGGCAGAGTGGAGCACACTTGGGCCACTTACACACAGCGAGCCAGCTCACTGCTGCCACTTGCTTCAGTGTAGTTTCCTGTAATAAATAATTGAAAACAAGTCTTAAAAGACTGTGGTTTATTAGTTTTAAATCCTACAGAGTAAGCATTTCACAGTTTGAAGCATTGATTTTTAACTCAGTAGATGAACTGCAGAAAATGAAACTACTTTTTAATTGCATTTATTATAGTCCTCCTGTATGAAAATGTCCAGAAAAATCATTTTGGAATTTTAGAATATAAAGGAAAAAAAGGAACAAAAAGTTGCAGTATTTTTCTCAGCAGTTGTTCATTTGTTGACTCATCTGTGCATTTATTCAATAAGTACTTCAGGTTAAAGACTCTGAGTGATCTGTGTGTGCCAGAGACCTTCAGGGTGATGACGAGCTAGACAAGATACCTGGGCAGTGCAGAGGGTATCAGCATCATGCACCTTATCTGTGAGGAAGTAAGATGATGTGGCAGTGTGTACCAGGGATGGCAGTGTGGCTGGAGTTCAGAGACAGGCTGAGCACTGAAGGAGAAGGAGTGCATGGAGCCATTGTGAGAGACAGGGGTAGTGCGATTGGCGCATCCTTAAGTAGCCTATCATGGCGTGCCTGTCTGAAAATGTCTTTAGGATAGATTCCCTCCCTTGTAATCACTGTATCACAGGACAGAACTGTGTGCAAGGCTCTTGATGCAAATCCTCATGGAGCTCTGTGGGGAGGTGGTGCTCAGTTGTGGCTCTGCAGAGATGGAGTTCTGCGGGGAGGTGGTGCTCAGTTGTAGCTCTGCAGAGACTGAGTTCTGTGGGGAGGTGGTGCTCAGTTGTAGCTCTGCAGAGACAGTGCGTAGAGTGCTGGGGTGGGAACACTGAACACCAAGTAGATGAAACCATTTCTCATTGTTATGGTTTGCAGCTCTCTGATGGGTTTGATGCTGAATATTTCATGCATTAATTTATTGTTTGCCCTGGTTCTTGATATGAATGTATACACGTTCATGTGTTTGCACAGGTGTGTGTGTGTGTAAGCCAGATATTGGTTTTTCTGTCTTCCTCAAACATACTCATCACTTCATTTCTTGAGACAGGATCTCTCGTTGATTCTGCTAGACTGAGTGGCTGAAAAGTGCCTGCAATTTTGCTGTCCTCACCTCCTGCCAGCTCTGGAATACAGGCATAGGCCACCATACCTGCCATTTTGTTTAGGTGTTAGGGAATTGAACTCAGGTTCTTGTGAGGCAAGCTCCTTGCCAAGTAAGTCAACTTCCTAGCCTCATGTTGATCCTTGGTGCTCATGTCTTTCCCCATGTATAAATTCCTAGACTTACATCGTATTGGCCTCGTTATTAATCCCCAAACACTCTCTAGAGAATAATACTGGTCTTTTCCATATTTGTTTAATTTTTTTTTACATTTCTGATTATATCTTACCTCTTTTAGCATTAAGATTTTTAAGCATAAAAGGCCCCATATTTCTATCATTGTTTTCACTTTGAAGATTTTCCATCAGAAATGGTATGTTCACCTAAATGGTTTCCTAGTTCTTTTAAATTTTGTGTTCTATTTGTTTTCATATAATATGATCCAAATGGAGTTTATTGGGATGTCCGTGTGACATATCTAGATTGTCTGGACTATTTGGGAAGAATTTAGCTGATTTTCCTCTCTGCACATGCAGTGTTTGTATATATTTCCTTTGTCACTTACTACACCCTTCTGCATACTGGTACCTTCTTTCATTCTGTCTCCTCTTTGCTCATACATCTTTATATCCTTATGTCTTTGGCACGTGGCTTGTCTCTTCTTCTTCCTTTCCTTTTGTAACTTTACCTTTACAACTATTTAACCACATTTCAGTAACACTGTATACGTTTACAATGATGTTATAAAACCATCAACACTATGCATGACCAAATGTTTCATCAGTCTCAATTGAAACCCCTTACGTATCACGAAATAACCCCACGCCTCACAGTGATTGAAATCACAGTGCACTTATGAATACCTGATGTAATTACTAACACCCAATCCACAGCTCTCCCACAAAGTCTATTCCTGTAATTGTTTTTTGTTTGTTTGTTTGTTTTTCAAGACAGGGTTTCTCTGTAGCTTTGGTGCCTGTCCCAGAACTAGCTCTTGTAGACCAGGCTAGCCTCGAACTCCCAGAGATCTGCCTGCCTCTGCCTCCCGAGTGCTGGGATTAAAGGCGTGCGCCACCACTGCCCGGCTTCTGTAATTGTTTGTATGTGAGTACAGTATTCTTTTTATTTTAATTTGAATATGGTTTTTACTTTTTAATTGGCACATACTAAGATTGCATATCTTTGGAGCACAACATGACACTTTTAATACATGTAGGAAATTACCAGAGTAATTGGTATGTCCGTTCACCTCAGATATTTCTTTTTATAGAGGACTGTCGCATTGTTTTAAATGCTTCTCCTAGTTTATCTGAGATCCTGGGAGTCATGGCTCTATCACTGCCCATTCACCCAAGCCTGGGATTAGTATTGTTTCTTTTCTCATTGAAAAATAGCGCACAAAGGCAACTTAAGGAAGGTAGAGTTTGTTTTGTTTGGGTTCATAGTTTGAGGCTATAGTCTGTTGTGGAGGGAAAGTGCGGTGGAGAGGTCTTGGCTATAGAGTTCTAGGCACATACGGCAACTCTAGTTGAGAAACAGATGAATCTGGTGTTCCAGTAGTCTTTTCTCCTCTGTGATCAGTGGAGGAAATAGTCCAGAGTCATACTGCCTGCTTTCTGGGTGGGTCTTCCTTTCCTCCTACACTGAGACCAGGCTGTTACTGCATTCACAGACATGCTCAGAGGTGTCTTTCCTAGGTAGATCTCCATCCAATCAAGTTAGCCATCCAGAGTAACCATGACACTATCATCCCAGATTCTCCTACCTTTCTCTCTCTTGTCTGCCACTCCCTTGTCCTGCTGGTCCTCTGCCGCTCCGAGTCCTCTAGTCTGCTCGCTTTCCACTCACCACTGGCCCCGCCCTGTTCAGGTCCTCACCACTGGCCCCGCCCTGTTCAGGTCCTCACCACTGGCCCCGCCCTGTTCAGGTCCTCACCACTGGCCCCGTCCTGTTCAGGTCCTCACCACTGGTCACAGGAATTATTGCCTGCTTGATCTCCTCCCTCTTCTTTTCCCATTCTTCCTCAGTTCTGGCCTCACAAGTATTCCCATACCACTTCTCTACTTTGAAGTCTTCCTGACGCTTGTGACCTTTGGGATAAAGTCCAGATTCTGTAGAAGGGCTTCTGAGCCCACAGCTCTTCCTTTACATCAGTTGTCTGTCCTCTCGCCTCTGCATGCGCATGCACGCGAGCACGTGCGTGCGCGCGCACACACGCGCGCACACACACACTTACACACACTTACACAGGTCTGTGCATATACACTCATGGACATACAGCCGGCTAGTTTATGGTCCATTTACACTGGCTTACATTCACACTGACAGTTTCTCAATCCTGGTTATGGTGCTCTGTCTTTGCTGATGCCTAGAAATGTCTCCTGACCCACTTCCCCACCACCTCGAGCTAGTAGTCCTCTGATTTCTCCCTGCACTGTTACCTCCTGCATCTTAGAAGTTATACTGCTGCAATGCAACTAAATAATCTCTCTAAGATATCTATGATGAGGCAGTTTATTTCACAGCCCACACTACACGGTACAGCTGATATTCGCAAGCACACTTCATTCATATCATGGTATTTCTTTAAGAATGATGGAAGTGGACAGAATTTTCTAAAGTGATTTTTCACAATGTCCCTTTTTATTGACCTCAGCTGAGACCCTTTGCCTCTCCTCATCCTCTTGTTAAACAAAATGATTCAGTGGCTTGTTTAGGGAAGAGGTCGCTCTTTCCCAGCACCCTTCACGTTGGAATGGACCATTAGTGTGCATGGCACTGCCTCCTTTTTGCTTCATTATGGTGACTGTTAATTGAGCTTGTCTTTATTGCACTGTCTCTACACAGGCCACTTCGTTGTAACCCATTTCCTAGTAACTGGCTATGTACCTTCTCTGAAATGCGGGTTTTCTTTGAGCTTGGAAAATGCGTGAGGCACACATGAACTCTTTCATAGAACTTTTGCTGCCATTACAAATAAAGATCAAAAGCTACTGCCTTGAAAGCGAACTCCAGGTATTTAAATCATGACTAGAAACCCTCAGGAGAACAAAAGGAATGAATTCAGCGTAAGAGATGCCAAATCAGAAGAAGGAATTGTAACTCCATGTCATTGTTAAACGAAGACATCATTGTGTTGTGGTGGGAGAAAGCATTTGTTTCTTCCCTAGGAGATGACTTGAGGTTTGTTCCCCAGAAAGTTAGAAGTGGTTACATTTTAATGAAATATTACAAATGGAATAAAGCCAGTATTTAAGATTTGGCTCAAATGTGTATATAACCTCACATAAATAGGTGGAAATGGCAGAAATAATAGGGCCATGCAGGAAAAATGTGCACTCTCTGTTCCCATCATTTATGCCCAGACTCCTCAAATTTGCATTGCATGACCTGCGCAAAGAGACTTGAATATCTTGAGCATCTGAATTTTCAGTGACTGTTACTAGAATGTCAGCGTCTATTGCAGTATCCTTTTCAGCTGCTTTTACTGAGTTCTAGAAAGAGACTGATGAGCAACTAAGTACATGCTATTGCAAAACTAACCATGTAAAAGTGGTACTCAAGGGCTCTATTCAAGGTTTGCATGAATTGTGCCAGTTAACCTGGTATGGATTAATTCAAGCCTTAATTAATCAGCAGGTACTATGAATACTATGTGTCTAGAACATTGTTGAACATGAGAAATCCATTGCACCCAGTAATACAAGCCACCACTTATGAAATAATTTGAATGAATCTTGTGATCAATTCTGAACCACTGCATTATGCTAAACTCTAGAGGAGTGAAGGTGAGAATTCTTCCTGTTGGTCACCTGAATAGCATGCAACTCCTTGGACTTGTATATCTTTGGCCCATCATCTCATAACAGTCATTGCCTTTGGAGAGATGGTCCCAGAAAGGTCTACACAATACTGTCTTTATGTTTAGATTATTTAGATTTTTGTCTCATCCATGTGTTTCTTGTTTACAAAATTAAAACAAAATAAAAATGTGTTATTAAGGTGTGTGACTCGGGGATCTATGTGATAGAAAAGCCGCTGAGTCAGCGATTGTGGAGAGGTAGGGATGGAGGAAGAAAGACAGACAGAAAGACAGAAGTGCTCAGAGCACCAGTATTAAGGATGGGATGTACCGGGAAGCAATAGCACAGGACCACATGGAGGCCTGCAGAAAGGAGAGGCCATCTTGCTAGGGTTTTGGAGTCAGGTTGTCTAGACATAAATTCTAACTCTAGTCACCTGCTCACTGGACCTTCTTAGACACAGAGTCTCTGAACCGTAGTTTAGCTACCTGCCTTGTGGGGAGACTCTTCAAATGGGCATGTAGATCAAGCACACTGCGTGATGCCTAGCACATGGTAAGACTTTAGGTAGAACAAGGGGGTTCAGTGTGGCTCATAAAGAGGGAGGAAGCCCCAGGCAACAGCACAGCACTTCCTGACTTTGGCTGTCAGACTTCCGAAATCCTTCTCAACTCCATCCACTGCTGTTAGCCTCTGACATGCGACTCAACCTGCTGCTGGCTTTATCTGAAGCCCCAGAATACCTTCCTCAATTATCTCCTTCTCAGCCACATGAACAATTGAAAACACGGATTAATAGCTCCTAATGTTTCCCATTGCCAAAGAAAAAGGCCCAGGAACCCTGGGCGCCCACTCCTTTCCTGCCTAGCTCCCAGAACTGGGCCTGGGAACTTCCCCTTTAAATTCATAGAACTAAAAACCCTGACTGTGTCAAAGCACCGTTGGTCCCAGATTATGCTGCTGACCTTGGTCAGTGCTCTTTTCTCTGCCAACAACATCCTTCATTTTCTCTCTTCCTATCTTTCTCTTGTCTGCCCCGGAAAGCCCCTTGGGAGTCCTCCTCTGGCTCCTGTATTCTGCCCCAGCCTGGACTATGCATTTGCTGGCCCTGCTCAACAGTTCTCTGTGCTGATGTCCTTGAGGAAGAAGAGAGATGTGCTCCTACCCTCCCTGCTGACTTGCCTTTCTTAGGAGGTGGATGGTTAGGTCTTCTTTATCTCACAAGGTTCAGCTCTCTCCCCTCCTCTTTTGACTCCTTCACATCCTATGTCTACAGGAGGCCCCTGGAGGACAAAGTAGAAAGTTTCTCTGGAGCCAACTAAGGGAGGGATGGAGAAACAAGACTCAGAAGTTAAAGGGACAACCCCCAAATGAAGCTCAGTGTCTCCTGTGATGGTGAAGTTTGATTGTCAACTTGTGTGTCTAAGGTGATAATGAGTCACACCTTAGGGTGTGTGGAGGGTGCTTTTCCAACGAGGATTGAGTGAGATGGAAAGATCAGCCCTGCATCTGAGTGAAACATCCCATGGGCCCCAGGCTGAACCAAAAGGGAAAAGGGAAAAAGCCAGCCAAGAGCCATCCCTCTAAGTTGTTTCCTGGTCCATTCCCGCCACCATGGAGCCACCTACCTGAATGCCTTCTTTCTCATGGACTGTATCCCTTCCAACCTCCAGCCATAGTAACTTCACCTTTTGAAAGCTGCTTTTTGTAAGTAAATAATATATTTTCTGTCCCCAATTCTAATGAGGACCTGGTCTGGTCTAGAGGATGAAAGCAAGAGAAGGAAGAAATGTCTCCTTGATTTTAGCTTAGGAGACTAACAGTTTGGTATCTACGTTGACAAAGTGAAAGCAGGTGAAGAAGACCCATCCTGGGAAGAAGTAATTAAGTCATTCAGAACCAGAGATAATGGGTGTCCTGCATGCAAATAAGAATATGGCTGTGCTCACTTCGGTAGCATGTGCTCGTTTTGGCAGCACATCTACTAAAATTGGAATGGTACAGAGAAGATTAGTGTGGCCCCTGCACAAGACTATGGCTCAGCACAAATGCAGCTTCTCTTAAAAGAGAAATAGTAGTTTAAAAGCATGTGATATCCTCATATAATAAAAATGCTATTGTTCCTAGGCACAGCCTGGCATCTAATCTATGTGAGTTATGGTTTTAGTTTCTTTGCTCACGCCAGTCATGTCTCTCATGTGCTCTTTCCAGTGTATGCTCGGGTCTAGGTGTACATTGGCAGTGTAATAATTAAAAAATAATAACAGCTATCATGAGGCTGCATCATCCCATTTAGTAATGTGTGTCTGTTTTCAGTGCCTACTCCCTAGTTATTTTGCATATTGCAGTAAACATTTTAGATATTACTTTCTATATTTAACGGTATGTACAGAAAACGTTTCTATGTCTAGACTCTAGGCAAATCTAGATAGATTGTCTGGATCAATAATAAGAGAATCAATCAATAGCTTCTATTCTTATTCCACTTCCCTTTATTGAGGTGGGGATCTTAATTAGCATTTTCTAATTAGAGCAGTATGTTTGCAATGGTGACATGAAAAGTTTGGTGTTAAAAATGTCAGAACTTCCTGCAAAAAAACATAACAAACTTGAAAAGGCTTCGTATTCACTGTCTTCCGTCTTCCTTCCTCCTTCTATCCTGGAGTCTAATACAAGTCGCAGGGCTTTGAATGGACAGAGAAAGATGATGTCAGTGCCATCCGGCCCCTCTTCAGTTCCCTGCAGGAAGATACCCCTCCAGCTCACACCACACAACCTAAATAAACTCGATTCTGTATTTGCCCGCACTGAGCCCCAGAGGTCACCAGGCTAAGAGCCAGATGAATTGACGGAAGTTTGCCAATGGGCACATGACCTGTCCCTTCCTCTGTCTGAAGATACTGAAGATGCCATCACAAGTGTTTGTTAGGAGGTGTGACCACTTTATAGGTAGCTTATGATCGTGAAATTAAAACCTGCACTTCCTCCCCAAGGAACTCCAGAAGCTTGGCACACCCAAATATAGTTATCATTTTAAACATCCCTTGGAAGTCAGCCAAAGGTCACTCACATTTTTATGCTCCTCTTGGTGCAAGGAAAATAAGATATATGAAGGTCAAGAGAAAAGTTAGCTTTTTTTCTGTTTTCCCCTTTAAAGTTCATTTCTGGGGCTCAAGAGTTAAGAACACTTGCTACTCTTGTAGTGGACCAAATTTGGTTTCTAGAACCCACATAAGAGATCAACTCCATAACCCCAGTTCCTAGGGCTCTGCCTTCCTTTTCTGAGCTCTGCAGGCACTAGACGAGCATGCTGCACATATACGCCTGCAGGCTAAATGTTTGGGCACATAAAATGAAGATAAATATGTCTTTAAACTTTATCAAAGTTCAAGTCATTCATTATTCTCTTCATTGATTCCTTGCTTATTCCTGCATTCCTCCGTGAATGACTGTTCGCAGGGCGTCACGCATGCTGGATGAACTAGAACTACATTTGTCTCACACTCACCACAGGTTGACTCTTCACTTCAGAGCCGAAATCACCGTACAAAATCCAGAGCCACCTCTAGGAAGTGCACTTTATGACCCATTGAAATTAGAACATTCATTAATACCTTCATTCAGGGAGCGGTTTTTGAGCACACACCAAATTCTATTGGTTGTAAGCTTCCTAGCATCCCCCCTTGGCTCTAACATTCTTGAATTATTTTCTAAACATCTTTACCATGTTTGACTGTATTCTCTCTACTTTTAACTTATGTCCATGCTGGCCTTTAACTTTTATAAGGAACAGAAAACTCGTGGAATTTCCTTTGTATGACTGTTGTAAATTGTGTTTAGGTTGGTTTAGGCTGACAACTTACTGGTCAGGAAGCATATTAACATGACAGCATTCTGGGAGAGAGTTTTCCTAAAACTAAATGGACTTGCCCGTGTGTGTGCATCTGTCAGGTTGAGGGACCGTGGTTGAGACACCCCAAAGAATTTTAAAACCATGAAAGCTTTGATGCATTGTCCCATTGGGGTTTTTCCATGATAAACCTGCATCTCATTAGGTCCGCCCACATTGATGAGTTACATGGTGACTTGATTCTCCCTTCCCTTCTTCACTGAGTTCTGCCCTTTTCATTCAGACTTCATCTTCAGTGACCTATGATGCATGCTGTTTATCCTCAGTGGGCTTCTGCCTCCCCTCTGCTGCACAGACTCCTGTTCAGCCACCAAGATCCTCCTGCAGATTTCCCTCCTCCAGGATGCTCCCCCACAGGTCCCTCACGGCCCACTCTTAGCCATTTGCTCCCCTAAGATTCTCCTGGATTTTTGCCTTTATTCATCCAAGGAACACACGCCAACTCGCTTATTGTTACCTTCTTCAAGCAACCCCACATATATCAATTGCATTATGAAACATGCATTCACTGACTGGTACTTGCAGTGACCCACTTTTTCCTGGAGGCTGCTTGAGGGTGAAGAGCATCACACCCATGCCTATGTATCCAGTGCCCTATTTCATTTGGAAGTATTTGGTCTTAGACAGTAGCAGTACCCTGCAGTGGCTTTGAGTAAGATAACCTCTCACTTGCTGGCCAGAGCTTTGAGATTTATGCCCTTGGATCAATCCCATTAGCCATGGATGTGGACTAGAGCCAAGATCAGGAGCAGAGCCGATGGCTGACAAGGTGGCAGGATCATCTCCTCAAGTGTGGCCCTGAGCCCATGCTGTCTATACCTGCCAACTTGCAGCTAATCGGTGCATTTTTGGAGCAGGTGTTCCCTGTCCTATGTCCAGTTGCTCTAGAGCAGAGGGGAAGGGGACACCTGGTCACAATTTGTATAAACAGATGCTGGCTAGAAAAGGCTTAGGTTGCTGGCTGTGTCAGCCCTGTGTGCAGTGCATAGAGAAGCCTTCTCCAGGGTGCACAGCTCCTCTGCCATATGCCTCATGCCCTTCTCCATTCAGACAACCCAGCCAATTCCACAAGCTGACTCTCTTAGCTGCCCATTTCTCCTGTTGAAATCACGGAGATGTCAACAGTACAGCAATCTGAACGGAGGAGTAAGAAACCATTGTATTTATTATTCTAAGATGTTTCCATTCCTTTATGGCATTAATAAAGTAGCATTGATGGCCATCTATTAGCCTTCCAGAATGACATCAGGCTGAGTTTGGGTGTAAAAGTAAAATGTCGTGACCAGTTTAAACCATAGCTCAGCCTAGAACCGGCTCTGCGCTCACCCACAGCGTACCTGTTCACTGGGGTGCCTGTGTGATCCAGCATCTGCTTTACCTCAGTGACATAGAAATATCTTAAAAGTAGCGATTATAAGACTTACACACAGAAAATTAGAATAGCAGTCTTTCCGTGGATTGGGAAGAATATGAGATCACAGAAACAACATCAATAATTGATATCACCTCCGGAGTCAACAGCAGTTAATATCGCTGTTGACTGTGCAGCACCGAACACTCACCCTGTAATTAATACAAGACTTGCCGCTAGGTATCGCCTATTATCTTCCTTTTCAGTGGAAGAAACTGGTTCTAACAGATACTCATGACAATAAAATCATAGCCATATCAACATTTACTACTAGCAGCTCTGTGGTCCATCTCACAGACCATGTCAGAACAGAATTCAAACCTTGGTTTTCACAGTCACAGAACGAAGCTTCCTTGGGGAAGAGATAATTAATTTGCAGAAACTCCATTCTGTTTTGAGTCTAAAAGTAATCTTAAATGATTTTTTTCCTTTCTTTCTTCAAAACAAGAGCGCTCTTTGAAATTCCTTTCTGCGACTTCCCTGGGCAGCGCTCAGAGCTCACGGGCTATTGGGTGTAGTCTATTCCGAGCAGAGAGCCTAAGGGTGCCGTTCAAGTCAGTCATAGCGAGCATGGCACTTTTCTTCCAGCAGATGGCAGTGAAGTGACAGGGGACATTCTCTAATGCTCACAGTGCTGCCACCGGGGAAGCCAGAAATGTGGAGGAAATGTGACAGAGTTGAGGACCTGCAGTAGATAGCAGGGGCGTGTGTTCTCTGAAGAAGTGGGCCACCGATCCTCACATCTGTCACCACTTCTCCTAATCATTTCGTTTTCTGCAGCGCAGTAGTTATGAACCATGGAGCCTCCGTTGCAATGAGAGATGCATTCGGAGGAAGAGGAGAACTTTCGCTGTCCATGATTGCACCCATAAAGCAAGAAGTGTTTTGTGTAAGATGTTTAGCGAATCTGTGGTTCCTCTGGTATTTGGTGCACAGCGAGGCCATGGAGTTGTATGCATTTTACCAGAAAGAGCTCTTCTATCATTTGCCAGCTCCTCGGGTTAGTCTGAAGTTTCTAAAAACTGCGTTTGACTCTTTCCATTCTTTCTGGCTCTTCACCCATGATGATCCCCGAGCCATGGGGGTAGGGCTTCTCACACAGGTACCTTCTTCAGGGCCAAGCACTCCCCAGCTGCCTGGCCTCTGTACCTTGGGCAGCTGTGGGTTTCTGTGATGGTTTTGTCTAGTACAAAAGGGAGCATCTCTGGTGAGATTAGCAGATGCACTAGAGGGGGAAGGGAAGATTGTAAGCGGGTCAGAAGCAACCATTTTCTGGACACAGTGGGGGCAGTTTCATGTATGGATTTGCACAAGGTCTACCCAAGCTCAAGCCAGACGAAATTCCAGAATGGGGAGAAGAGGGCGTGAACTTCCACCCCTGTCTAAGGAGCTATCAGCAATTGGTAACTGCTGGAAGAGGGCAAACCAGTTTTCTTTAAGTGTGTAGCGCCCCCCCAAAAAAAAAACTTTAAAGAAAAAAAGCCAAGCAGTGGTGGTACACACCTTTAATCCCAACTCTTGGAAGGCAGAGTCAGGTGGATCTCCGTGAGTTCGAGGTCAGCCTGATCTACAAGAGTTAGTTCCAGGCTAAGTTCCAAAGCTACGAAGAAACCCTGTCTCAAAAAACCAAAACCAAAATCAAACAAACAAATAAACCAAAAGTATAGCCCCAGGTGGGTTGGGCAGTGAAGGCCACATGTCCATGAGTGTGGGCAGCACAAGTTACACTTGATGGATTTTTAAAAGGGCACCATTAGATGGATTAGGGGTGGTTCTGGGAGGGGATGGGGAGGGTGTTGTGCGTTGGGGGAGTGGGGATCACCTGAAAAAGCCTAAAAGTAATTTGTAGAAAGAGGACAAGAAGTTTGAACCCCTTGAGTCCAGGCAGGTTACAATTGTAAGAAACTTGCTAAGGACTGGGGGATCTGGGACATATATATTTCCACATTTGGAAAACGGGGTCCTGCTCAGTCCTCCTGAGAATTACAAAAACTGTAGGACCTAGGTGAGTTGAGCCTGTGATTCTCTAAGATAACGTCACAAGAGGGTCTTTAAAAAAGAGGTACAGGGTATTTTTGAACTATGTAGCTACGTTGTCATTTCTAACATCCCCTCGGGTGAAACCG
This sequence comes from Microtus ochrogaster, assembly GCF_000317375.1. NCBI lineage: Eukaryota > Metazoa > Chordata > Mammalia > Rodentia > Cricetidae > Microtus > Microtus ochrogaster. The sequence goes on from NC_022024.1 coordinate 2,269,850, forward strand.
GAGCATTTATAGGTCACGGGTGTCCCTTAAGCCACCAGTGTGATGACCAGTTAAGACATCACGCTCACATGTCATGTTCAAGACCTGGCTCTCTGTAACAGCTACTAAAGAGATGTTATTGTTGCCACGACAACAGATGTGGTGAGTCACACTCTAGCATCCCCCCTGTATTGAGGACTATTGTGAATATTCTTAGTAACTTCTTTAGCCTTCTTAACAGTTGAATGAGGGTAGGTCATTTGTGAATTTTGAGGCACTAACTTTGCATTTACTGAACGTTAGTTACCTTCTAGTCAGGGGTTTCTAGGTTTATATCTTGAATTAAGATCCTAAAAACTCCTATGAAATACTCAGGAAACTGAGGCAGAAGGCTGCCATACTGTCCAGCTTTTATCCTAGACTGTTGCCTCTAAGAATCTGGTTCTGCAGCCCTAACATTCTTGTCCCCCTCTCCTGTCTAAATCAGATGCACAGGAGGTGGGGTGCTCTTCAAGTGACCCCCGGTGTGGCACTTAGCACTGGTGTGGTCGTGGCACTTCTGACCAGACGTCATCTGCCTGGGGTCTGCTGTGAACTCCGGACTCATCTTTATGCACCAGCAGGCATGCTTTATTCAATCTCTATTTTATTTTTTTTAATCTCCTCGGAACCCAGCAGATCATAAATCCTTTGCTAAATGAGATTTCCAAATAATGGTGATAGATGGCCTTGTCTTTTGTCCCCTGACAAGCTTGACCCTGGCTGTCTTCACAGCAGTCAAAAGGGGCTATATCCCAGGAAGCACCTAAAAGAAAAAAAAAAAGCCACCGTTTAATTCTCCACTCAGAGTCTGAACTTCCCTCAGGCATCCTGAAAGTTTAGACAAGAGAAGCACACAGAGAAGGTGATAGATTGCAGCAGTAACGACAGAGAATTAGCTTTAATCTGCGCCAGTCCTGAGAAATCCATGTCTGGGGTGGGAGAAGGGGATGGTGACGGAGGAACATGCAGGGATTTGCAGAGTGCCATCATTTCCAATTCTGTTCGAGAAAGCCAGTGCTGAGATCCAAACCCTGCTGAGAGATTGATAATGGAACACCCAAGGAGAGAAGGTGGGGTAGGACAGGGTGTAAATTTACTCCGAAGATGTCCTGTGCTGTGAGTTATGTCAAGAAGTTCTCTAATATTCCACTTAAAAGATATTTGATTGTATTTCAGGGGGAAATTGGGCAGCTTTTCGCTGTTCACAAGTGTGTGTGTGTGTGTGTGTGTGTGTGTGTGTGTGTGTGTGTGTGTGTGTGTGTGTGTTTCCTCCTGTAAGTAGTGTTTTACAGGCTGGTTTTCTTCATTAGCCTGTGTTTGAGCACAATGTTTCATCGTTCTGGGGCGCCCTTTGGATAAAGCAAGCTCCTGAATGTCTTTCAATAAAACTAGTTCAGGTAAAGAGAGAAATATGGAGGAAAAGAGAAATCCTTGACGCTGTACGTGGGAATAGAAAATGTATGATTATTCAAAATAGCGTAGAAGTTCCCAGACTACCATACAGTCAGGTACTTGCACATCTAATTACACGGACAAAGGAAAGCCATGTTCATTGCAGTGTGATTGACAAGAGTCAGGATGTAGAATCAGCCTAAGTGTCCGTTGATAAGTGAGCCGATGTGGAAGATGCAGTCTATGCACCGGAATCGAAGGAAAAGGGAGCCCTGCCACTTACTGTAATGTGGATGAAGGTGAAGGCCATTGTGCCAAACCTTCTGTTTCTGTAATGACATACGTGATATAGTCAATTTACAGCACAAACAGTCTGCTGTAGTAGTGGTGGATATTCTTACACGTGATCATGTGTCCCCTGCTCTGAGCTGCAGTTAGTAGCACACCGCGGGGGTGGAGGAGCTAAAGAGATACAGCTTAAGCCGAGCACTCACCTAGCATGGGAAGACCTAGGTTTGTTCTCAAATAATCCAAATAAATAAGAAAGGAAGAGAGGGATGGAGGGAGGACAGCAAGTGTGTGGAAAAGAGAGGAGACCAGTGTCTCTGGTTCCACTGAGGACTCACGTCCTTAGGATCTACCTGTCAGAAGTTTCACCACTTCTAATATTGCCATCTTGGGGCTCGGGCCTTTGATATTTGGACCTTTGTGGTACAGCCAATGTTCAAATTTTTACGGGAAGTGTAATGCGGAAAATTTATAAAGATGAGTAATGCACGCCCCTGCTCGTCTGTGGAGTCTAAAAAGTCTAACTCGAGGAAGCAGGAAGCAGACAGTGGGCTCCGGGGCCTGGGAGACAAACGGGATGTTGGTAAACAGTACAAACCCAAGAGGACTAGACCCAAGGATAACGCTGTATTGTGGGGAGTGTGGATGCTGAATGTCATCAGCCTACCAGGTAACCGGGGCAGCCGAGGATATGTCAATTCATCCTACCAATCACCTCACAAGATGTGTGCATTTGCAAACCAACTCATGGTGCTGGTCTTTTGAACACATGCATTTATCTGGCTTACCATCTTTACCTTAGTAAACCTAGAAGGAGGGTCCTTTTGACTGAAGTTTTATTGTGAGAATCCAATGAGAAAATGTGAATTTCCCCAGTCTGTGCTCAGCACTCAGGACCTCCGGGGAACTGTAAAACCACGTGATGATGACAGTGTTAACAATAAACACAGGGTGGGGGAGCAGACACCATGACCATGTGTCTGTTCATTTTTTTTTTTTACTCTTATTATTTTTTTTCTCACTTTGGTCTCTCTTCACTTCCTCATTCACCTGTGAATTTGGCTATTGCCTGCCTCTGGTCCCATCACTTGGGATTCTCTGTTGAATTCTTGGGTGGACACAGGCTTTGTCATAGCTAATTACCCTTTGGGGGAGGGCTCCTGCAGGTTAATCCTCCCTGCTTTATAACGAGAAGGTGGCTTAGTCCATCTCTAGGGGTCTGGCTGCGTCTGGTCATCAGGTGTTCTCAGCCAGGGTGCCTTGGTCCTGGACCCCTTCTGATCCTCAGCTGCCCTCTGGTACTTGCCCACCCTGACGAGGTCCCAGTACACAAGATGGCCTGCCCTTGCTGGCTTCAGTGGCTCACACAGTTGCTATGACATCTAAGAATGGGGGTAATCTCATTTTAGGGTATGTCTCCAATTTGACTGCTTTCCTCTTTTCCCTAATTTCTCCAGCTCTTCTGTTTTTATGAATGTCTCAGCTTTGCCCCTTTCCTAAAGGCACGGTTAAAGAGGGCTGCCGTCCATCTACGCCTCGTCTCCTCAGGCAGAGATCAGTGACTGGATGCGTCATCTCCAAAGAGCAGTTTGTGTTATTTTCATGGAAAGCAAAGTGAAATATGTAGGCACTAGTGTTTAAGTGAGGAAGAGGTGACCTTCCAGTTGTTATAATGAACTCAGAAACAGAAGAAATGGTTCACAAAATCCTTTACAACGTGATGAAATGTGGATCTCTTCAGAGAGGCCCAGGAGTGAAATGGGCCCAGACAGGCCCATTTCCTGTCCTTGTTTATGTTTCTATGCATCCTACATACCAGCACCGAAGCCTCTTCACACACACACACACACACACACACACACACACGGGCACACACACACGGGCACATGCACGCTAGCACAATCCTCTGCTGGTCATTGGTTCGTTGTTGTGACAGAGTAAACCAAAGCACTGTTTTCTTCAAAGAAGAGAAGAGGAGACTCGATGATACTCAACTGACCCAATGCATGTGCCAGAAATGACAGTTTGGCCAGAGCCGGGCTTTCATTTATTAAGTAGAATTCAGGTCTGCACTTTGTGTTCTGAGTTAGAATGTCACCCCCATCAATGCACTCTCTGCTTGTTTCTGGAGGCTCATTGTCATGGCCACACAAAGATGGCGTCAGGAGCCTGACACTGAGAATTCTGCATCCTTCGATCCCTTTCACATTGTCCTCTTGGTCCCACATTCTACCTCCCCGACTCCTGACCCCTCCCCTCATGGCCATCTGTGGGACTTAACGTTTGCCTCTGAATTGCGTGTGTCGTATTGACCCCTGGTTTGCCCTGCTCCGAGGAGCAGTAGGGTGTGCACACTTCCCTGGATCAGAAGCGGTAGCTCTAAGACTTACCCTTCTCTCCTTTACTTAAGTTTTAGATTCTGTCCTATCCATAGGCTATATTAACGTATTCTGAAATGAGCTGGCTCCCTGTACTTTGTTCTCGGGGTGCAAGTGTTCTGTCTGGGGAGGGGGGCAGCTTAGCTCCTGGCCTACAGGATGCAGACCATCACAGTCGCTAGGAGGTCAGTTCAGAGCTGGTGCAGATGGGATGACTAAATGGTACATTCACATGCTTCCACAAATAGCCGGTCTTAAAGCAGACAGGCCATTACTGTGCTGTTGCATCAGTGCCGTGACAGCCCGTAAGTGCACATGCTAGGCCAGAGCCCGCACTTAGCGTGAATGTGAGTTTGTGTCTTGGTCACCTTTCTCTTGGTTGCTCTTGCTGCCTCGGAGCAGGGAAAACAAGCTGGCTTGTGGGTTTCCTCACAGTGGGCAGCAGCAGAGCTCTGATGAATCATCTTGTCAGGAGCACCAGAGATAAATCTGAGGGGCGCACAGGGTGCATTATCCCCCTTCCCTCCACAAACAGGCAACACACAGACTCCTCTCGATATGTGCTGTGCTTTCTGCTCACAGTGGAGAGGTTCTGGTTTCACATTGAAAGTCATTTTTTCACTATATCTCTTATATGCAATCTTTAGAAGTAGTGTCTATAAAATCGGGCCATTCTAAGGGAAGCCTCCGGTAACTTGTTTAAAGTAAATTTCTTGAGTATGGGATATATGTTAGGTGTGAGTCTATGCAATGAATAAAACAGATCCTTTTCCCCAACAGTCTTTCCCTCATTAAAACATAAAACCTTGTTGGGAGTGGGGAGAAGCTGTAAGCAAATCAATTATTGAAGTAGTGTGGTGGATGGTGTCTACTGATGTGGAGGGAATAAGCAGGGAATGGCGGTCTGACAGCAGAGAGCACAGGCAGAACTTGAAGGATCTGCCTCACTGGATTCTTTTCTAGAGATCCCACCTGACCTGGCCTGGTTTCCCTGCCCCAGTGGCTCCCCATTAGCTAGGTGCTGTAAACAGGCATGTTTCCAGCCTTCTTCCTGGGACACAAGGCCACCATCACACTCTGGGTCCAGAAAATGCATGGGCCAGCTTTTGTCTCTGCCCCTACCATTGTTTCATTTTGTCTGTAAGAATTTTATTTTAAGAGCTATGGATATTTTTCTTATCAGATCTTCTACTTTTCTTTTTAAAAAGATGTTTCCAGTTTTATTTTATTTTTCAAACAATCTTTTTATTTTACATACCAATCCCATTTGCCTCTCTTTCCGCTCCTCCCACTTCCCCCACCTTCTCTTCTATTCCACCCCCATCCACTGCTCAGAGAGGAGTGGGGAATCAATAAAGTCATATCTATTGAGGGAGGACCTAGGCCCTCCTCCTGTATCTAGAGTGAGTAAGGTATCCCTCCACAGGGAGCAGGCTCCAAAAACTCAGTTCATTCACTAGGGATAAATACTGATTCCAGGCCAGTGGCCCCCAAAACTGCCCCAAACACACTACTGTCACCCACGTTCAGAGGGCCTAGTTTGGTCCTGTGCAGGTTCCCCAGCTGTTGGCCTGGAGTCAGTGAGCTCCCACTAGCTTGGGTCAGCTGTTTCTGTGGGTGTCCCCATCATGGTCTTGACCCCTTTACTCATGTTATCGCTCCTCCCTCTCTACGACTGGACTCCAGGATCTCAGCCCAGTGCTTCCCTGTGGATCTCTGCATCTGCTCCCGTCAGTTAGTGGATGAAGGTTCTATGATGACAGTTAAGGTAGTCATCAGTCTGATTGCAGGGGAAAGGCAGTGAAGGCGTCCTCTCCACTATTGCTTAGATTCTTAACCGGGGTCATCCTGTGGTTTCCTGGGAGTTTCCCTGTTGTCGGGTTTCTTGCTAGCCCTCCTTTTCTTTGTTCCTCCATCATGTGCTTATTCACCAAGTAAGCATCACAAGGTCACAGTACAGAGCACAATTCAGGCTGTGGTCTTGTCCGAAAACAAGTGGAGGTTACCTCTAGGGAAGCATCTTCTAACTTGGCCCATATGGAGCAAAAAGAATGAATTTTGAATATTATTACAAGACCTAAAGAGTTATGCTCTGCTCAGGTAGTAGCTTGGACACTCATATAAATTGCTATGAGTGTTGGTCCCCGATTGTACCCTGAGACAGGAGGATTCTCCCCCGCTCAGTGCACGTACGCTGGGGGCCAGAATAAGGCAACTGCTGAACCAAGCACACAGGTCTTTCTTTCTAAGAAATACAAACCTCAGCTATACAGTGAATGTGCAGGTCTGGCCTAGGGTTTTGGCAGTCATAAATGGAATATGTTCAGAGGACTTTGCTGGCTAGTTTTTTGTCAACTTGACACTGGAGAGGAGGGAGCCTCAGTTGAGAAAATGCCTCCACGATAGAGCTGTATGCGAGCCTGTAGGGCATTTATTACTTAGTGGTTGATGTGGAGGGCCCAGTCCATGGTGGCTAGTGTCTTCCCTGGGCAGGTGGTCCTGGGTTCTAGAAGAAATAAGACTGAGCAAGCCATGGGGAGCAAGCCAGTAAGCAGCACCCCTCCGTGGCCTCTGCATCAGCTTCTGCCTCCAGGTTCCTGCCCTGCTTTCCCTCAGTTACTTTCCAGTAACCTGGAAGTGTAAATTGAAATAAACCCTTTCTTCCCCAAGTTCCTTTGGTCCTGGTGTTTCATCCCAGCCATAGAAACCCTAACTAGGCAGGGGTCGGGCGGGGGTGGGGAGTTCATACACTAGTGTCAGCCTACGGAGGAAGTCGGTGATGGTGTCGTATAGGAAAGCAGCTTTCCTGCTCAGGAACAAACAGGAAGCTGGAGGTGACTCAAGTCTAATTTGAGATGTCTGCGATGGGTGCCCACAGATGCTAGTATCAAGAATCAAAGAAGACAGTTTCAGAATAAGAAATCAAATTTGGGTTGATAAGCAAAAAGGAAGAGTCTTTTCCAGAGCCTGGGAATGGATTAATTGCTGAAGAATTAAAACAATGTTAATTCCCTACAAGGTTAGGACACAGCTTGAGAGAATTCTACCGTGGAAGGGTACCACGGTAGTCTTGTGAACCCTAGCCCCCACTTCCCTGTGGTTTGGCCGAGGAGACCATCCATCTTGTCACACAGAGCCACAGGGAAGAAGGCGTGTTCTGTGGCCAAATGCTGGCCGCATCATTTCCTTTCTACAGAAACGCGTGGTGGTTCTAGAGCCTGGCGCTGCTCTCTGGACCTGAGGACACAGGTGAAGTCGCGCATTGTTAGCACTTCACATGATCACACAGCAGAGGAGTGACTCCCCAGGGCACACAGCCAGCCGGCGCCTTCCGGCTACTCCCCATCCCTTCTTGACACGGTGCCTCCAGGAATAGTGCCACTGACCCTGGACCATCGGAAGAGTGGCTTGCCTCCAGCGTATCTCCTCTTCTGTTGCCCTCCCTAATTCGCACACTGAACATGTCTCACCACGCACTTTTAGCAGAAGATGCTGCTGTTCTAACTCTGGGATTCCCATCCTCCTCGTGTTCAATGTACTAATATTCTTCCTTTGGCACAGTGAAGGGCACGGGGTTCTGGACTAGGTTAGCAAGTGGCACAAGGGCTGGCTCTTGGGGCTACCGTCTTAAAATATAACTTGTCTGAATAACGCTTCCGAAAGGGCATCGTTGGGGCCAACTATTATTATCTGTGAGGGGAAGAAATCAGGGTACTCATTGCAAGCCAGCTGAGTATGCCCTACGCTGTTTAGAAGATAACCTAAATGTTTTGGGCATGTTGAGGCAACTGCCTTTGAGGAATACAAAAGTCAATTGTTAAAATAAGTAAACAAGTGAGATCTTTCGATTGTGCTTCCTATCAAATTTATGAAATCACTTGAAGGGATGGAGAGAATATTGTAATTTAATTATAACTTCATTCTCATGATATCAAAGAGTGGGTTATTTATCTATAGTTGATCTCATTTTGATTTAATTTTTAACAGTTTTCCAGCTGTATGTATATGGAAAGGAACTTGAGACCCTTCCTTGTCAGTTATCCAAAGAATCCGTAAACACAAAAATTATTTTGACATAGAAAAATAAAGGGATGTGAAAATTTAATCAACAAAACATATACAGTCTCTGTGTCCATATCCTTTGTTATGTGTTATGGTCACTTTGATTTTAATAACGCTGGCGTCCATGAGCAAGCCTGAAGATCTTGTTTTGTTTTGATTTTTGTCTATCACTCGCCACCTCATCTTATGAAGTCAGTGCTATTGAGATCATTTAAAATATCGTGACAGAAGATACAAGCCAGACTGAAGGGACTACTGTGGTAACACGTGGCCTGCAACGATCTCCCACTGAAATGTGTCTACCTCAGCAGCCACCTGGTTGTGGCTGTCGTCCTTCTGACTTGGGCATGGGCAGGGGTGGGCACCCGAAGGCCTAAGACACACAGTCTCTTGGCGCCCCCTGCCGGATGTAATGTGTAGCAGTCCTTAAAGGGTCTTCTCATTTTCTGTCAGAGGAGAAATAGTAAGAAAACTATAAATAGAAAGACTACCCAGGGCCGGATGTAGCTTGAGAAAAGATGACTTGCCTATCGTATGCACACTCTAGGTTCCATCTGTGGAGAGCGACGACGGCAGGGGTGAGCAATTTTGGTTCTTCTTGCTCTTAAATGTACACCAGCTGAGTCATCTGCCTGAGAACCCAGTCCGTACCTGAAATAAAAACCTGAACGCAGCTACCCCGGTGATGCTTAAAATTCTCTGTAAATGTAATACCCTTGCATTATGCCTGAAGAAAGCTGACGTTTATAGAAACCCTGAAAGAAGTTATCATTCCAAGGGATTAATCTGCTCCAAATCCGGCAAGCCTGTGTCTTTATATTTTGGGGCTTGGGGTTCATTTGTTCATTTGCTTGGTTTGCTATTGTTTTAAAGGCAGCAATACTCCTGAGCTGACAAAGTCATCTCCAGATTATCCTACAGCATCACCAGATACACATTGGATACCATTTAGATGCTTTATAATATTTTAGCCACTACTTGGTGCCCTTCAGGGAGCATGTTGTGAAATCCAAGCGACCTGTAAGGGTGAGCCACTCCAGGTGACCGAATGCTTACTAGGTTCAAAGATGCATAGCTATATTTAAACTTGCATGCACGAAATGTGGGCCACTCTGTCTTGCGGGCTCCTGGGAGGAGGCTGTGGACCAGTCTACCAGAATGCCTTGGTCCCTGAGACAGGCAGCTGTGACACAGAACAAGTTTGTCTTGGGGAGGCTCTGCTGATGCAGGAGTTCACTACTCTAGGCTCATTTGGACCAGTCGGAAAGGACAGAATGCCTAACTGGTGTAGATGTACCGATCTGAGAATTGTTCCAGGGAAATCTCTGGCTACTGGAGGGCCTGGAGTAGGAAGGTAGGAGATTCCCTTATGTCCAGGAGAGGGCATTCTCAAAGGGCTCATATCCAGTGTAGAACCTGAGCCTGCTGCTAGGATTAGCGTAACAAGAAGATAGCCCCTAAGGTGGAAAAGCCTAAGGCTCCCAGACTGCTCCAGGATGAGCTGTTTCTCCTCCAAGAAAACTGGATAGTTTATTTTTTTATATTTAACTTTATTTTATGTGCATATGGTATAAAGGTGCCAGATCCCCTGGAACTGGAGTTACAGACAGTTGTGAGCTGCCATGTGGGTGCTGGGAACTGAACCTGGGTCCTCTGGAAGAGCAGCCAGTGCTCTTAACAACTGAGTGATTCCTCCAGCCCCCAATAGCTTAATAGTTTTGAAGGTCTTTCTTGGGACCAGAGGACAGGGGAAACAAACAAACAAACAAACAACCTGGCTGTGCCAGTAAACATGGGAACTGTTTGACCATGTTAGCCTTAAAGAAGAAGCAAACTTGATTCAAAGCTGTGTGGTAGCAAGAGGGGCAAGAGAGTCTGTAAGATCTTGAGATTTATCTGAATAGACTTTAATAAAAGAGACCAAAGTAGTAACGTTCCCCAAGCAAGACTGTGTTAATACCACTTGACAGCTGTGTATTCTGAGAGCCTGGATTTGGAAAAGATGTTAGATTCGGGAGAGGATCGGGAGAAGAGTTAGCTAGAAATATTAACCTCACATTAACTAATAATCCAAGCCTCAGGCAACTAGGTTTATTTCTGAAGAAAAAAATATAAGGGACGTTAAAACATTTCTAGAGATGGCGTTAAAGGAACAAAAGTGCGAAAGGGGTCATTCTTTTGAAAATTGTGGTATTGAGCTATTTAAAATGTAGGAGGCCCACAGTCCATTTAACTTTGCCATTCCCGTTGGTTATTGGTAGCTGATGTAAAGGACCATCTGTGGTAAGAAATCCTGTTCCTTTCAGCTGTTTTCCTTACACAGGCTGTTTTTCTGTTGACCTCCACAGGGCAGGTGTTTGCATTCCCTATTGATGAATGGACAGTGCTTTAGATGAATGATATGGGTTTTATGAATGAAGATGAGATGTGATTGCTCTACAGACTTAAACATTCTTTCAATGTGCGTGTGCATGTGTGTGTGTGTGTGTGTGTGAGAGAGAGAGAGAGAGAGAGAGAGAGAGAGAGAGAGAGAGAACAGCCCTCAGGAGTAAGTTTTCTTCTTTCCGCCATGTTGGCCCTGAAGATGCCGCGCAGGTTGCCAGGCCCGGGCAGCAAGCACCTTCACTCACCCAGCCATCTCGCTGGCCTTTAAATGATCTATTTGAGTGGGGGCGGGGGTACTGAAGAGTAGAGAATAAGATTAGGTGAACAATTCTGGGAATATTAGTGAAGCAGCTTAAACAAACATCGATGTCTTTTCTTCAGAGTGGTTGACTAACTTCTGTTGCTGAAGTTTCCGACAGGCGGTCTGGTCTCCCTCGGGTCTGTGTGAACTCTTGGGAGAGATGTCTCAATTCTGATGGAAACTCCACAGCAGATTTCAGTTTGTGGTGACCGTCGGGAGTGGGCTGGTGCTGGAGATGAGGAAATGGGCTCCACCTCTTGTCACTTTGTGGGTGGGCTGTGAAGGGCTTGTTGCTTTCCTCTTCAATGGAGCAGAGCCTCTCCCGCATCTGCTGGGTAGCAAGGCAGTTTGATTGGCATATTGAGAAGAATGACCGGGGGGGGGGGGGCGGCAGTTTGAGAAACAGGATAATAAGATGCATTGAAAAAAGCAGTGCTTGGCTGTGTTTGCCTTTAATCCTGGTATCTTTAGAAACAGCCTTGACTCGGCTGCCCTCCGCCAGAACATTGTTTTGGGAAGAATGATGGAAGGGCTTGGGACTCCATCAGCTTGAACTCCACTCACTGGAATCCTCCCCTCAGCCTCTCTTGCGTTCCATATCCACAAACCAGCACCGCCTTGTCCCTCCGAGATCTGAGAAGTGCCCAGTAGACCTTCCCAGGCACATCCTCCCAGCTGTAGGCAAAACCAGGATGCTCTGCTAAATCCTCGCTGAGGCTGCCCTGCTCCTATGCCTCCCTTGTATGCCACTGCTGGGAGAATATAGTGTATGATACACACAGTTCTTCGTAAAGTCAGAGCACAGCATCTCTCGTCTTGCCTTTCACATTGCATGAGGCTCCTAAAGGTTATTGACTTGCTGCTGAGAAGCAAGGGGGTGAAGGGACCTGCCCTGGCTGGAATGCACAGTCTTAGCCCCGAAACAAAATGCATTGCACCGTGCTTAGTATTAGATTTATGGAACGGCTCCTCTCCCAGCCTTGTCCCCCACTCTGCTCCTATCTGGTGCTGTGTTGCTATCAAAGCAGCCTTACTTTCTAAGCCATTGTGATGGAGCAGGGGGAGGAGGCTGTGGCGGGCAGTGGTGGCGGCGGTAGTAGTAGTGAATGACACAGCTCTGCCAGATGACATGGAGCGGACCTCTGCATCAGCCTAGAGGAATTAAGCTGTGTCACTCCCCACTGGGACTACCTTTCTCCTGGTATGTGCGCAAGGAATTCACATGCTGCTGCTTGCCGCCGCCGCAGCCGCAGCCGCCAGAGCAGAGCCCCGAGTACACTTTGCCGGAGAGCAGGGAGGGAGAATGATAGCTGTCTCTTTTAAATGCCGCTGTCAGATCCTAAGGCGACTTACCAAAGGTACTGTGTTTTCCTTCTTGTTTGCTCGGGGTGTCTGTGTCTGCATCCCAGAACCACAGCCGAATGGTTTTACTTTCAAATATGACTGCCTTTTACAGTTTATTTTCGGGCAACAAAGAACTCGGGGAAATCTGTGCAGATCTCTCTCTGAGGTAGACTCCCAGGTCTGTGCTTCCTCAGGTCTTTCCTGCCTGGGTTCCTGCTGAAATTGGGGAAGGAAAAAAAAAAAAACTACTGTGTTTTTTTTTGTTTGTTTGTTTGTTTTTAATGACTTCATTCCTTGCTGCAAAGCGAATGTGTCTGGGTCTGGGTCTGAAGTTATTATGGGAAACCGTCATTTTGCATGCGGATTAACTGGTCAAGAGGACTCGGGTGTGCATGGCTGTCCTTCTGTGGTACACATGCTAAATGCACCTGGCAGCTTTGCGACCTGCACAGCTGCTCAGTCCACAGGATAATTGTTTATTAATTTCTCAAATCTCAGGAGCTTTTTCCCAAGATAGTTTTAATTGCACCTCTCTCTCTCTCTCTCTCTCTCTCTCTCTCTCTCTCTCTCCTCCCTCTTCTTTTCCCATTCTGTGTGTGTCTCTGTGTGTGTCTCTGTGTGTGTGTGTGTGTGTGTGTGTGTATGTGTGTGTTAGAAGTACATGTTCAAGTATGTAGATGATTCAAAATTATCTGGTCCTATGTAATATTTGAAGAAGTTTACTCAAAAATAAAAATACAATCATGGCTTCATACCTTAACATTGAAATTTATCAGCTTGAAATTGTCTCTCTTAGAACTCTGATGTACGGATAACATCTGTACAACACTTGAAACGCACGCTTCTTTGACATCAGCCTTGCTGTGGCCTCTGGTTTGCCTAGCACACATTCTACTTCAAAGTTAACGGATGGTTCCTTTTAATGATCTGGCCTTCTAAACGCGGAGAAGGACAAGTTTCTCTTGTCTTGTTTCCCTTGGATACATCGTAGAGAAAACATTACTGGAGAAAAAACTTTGGTGTGTGTAGAAAGACGTGGCTGGAAATGCCTTTCGTTTCCAGCCTGTAATCGAGTACTGCCAAGTAATTAATGGAGGTAATTATGTTGGAGAAGCCCTGAACCTATAAATATGGTAATGGATGCTATTTCTATCAGTTTAGCTTGACATATCAGAGTTCTTTGATCACCAGCAGTGCAGCTAAAAATGCAATTAATATTTTATTTGGCAGAAGAATGAGCATAAAGCAAATAGTGACAAATAGACCAGGCATCAATAACAGGAAAGAGAATAAATACTGCATACTAACTTACTGGGTGCATTTGAAAATTGTGTGGCTGGCAGAATGGCCCTTAGGAAGGGGAAAGCCATCCCTTTCAAATGAGGCTGTTAGCATAAGATTGTAAATTACCTTTGACTTTATCCTTTCCAGTTGGTTCAAACTTACAATTCTTGTTTGTAAATCATAATTAAAAGGCTGTCCTTTGTGTTAGAAGCTTGGCTAAGATTCTTAAAGACAAGCATCTTATTCTTAAAAGTTCTTTTCCTAATTGGAACTTATTTATCTTGGTGGTGAGAGGTTAATGGTCTTAAAATGATGAAGCAATATTTTTATTCCTATGTATCAGAAATTTTCTTAAAGGTTCTACATTCAAGGAAGGAAGTGAATCCAAATCATTTTTAACTCTTAATTTTTTTACACGTTTTTTCCCAGTCTTACAGAAGCATTAGTCTGCTGCATTGAAAAAAGATTTAACTTGTTTTCCAAAATAGTTGATAAATACCTAGACAATTGAGGAACGACATATAGATCCCCCCTTTTTTCTAGGTACTACTTCATACTTCCTCAAAATATCTTCATATATACTCTATTTGATATTTAGTGGCAACATCCAATACATCATGAAAATCTCTACTGGGTGTCACCTTGCCATAATGAGGCCATTCTCTGCGTTTAGCTGGGTATCCATTCAAATGCTTGCAAAATTAAAAGACTCCTGAGTAATATAATTCTTTGCCTTGCCAGTCAAGTGTTCAAGTCTCAACAATGCTACCTGTTGTTCCAAAATGACTCAGTGAGTTCCTGAACCCAACTGTCTCTTGGGTTATCATAATAAAATGAAGAAACACAGAGCTATATCCTTAAATTCCCCTTTTTGTATATTTGGGGGTCCAAGTGGGGTTGCTTTCCTGCCCGCTCTCTCTATCCACATGACCCTCACTCAGTACCCAGATTCATGCCTTGCTCCCACTGAGGACTGGACACAATCCTTTCTTTCCCAGATGCTTAGCCCTGTATAGGAGATACTTAAAAACTGTCTGTTCTAAAGAGTTAGATGTGTCTGTTTGAAAGAGGTAGAGCATTGAATTTTCTCGGTATTCTTAGGAAATGCGTAAAGAGCTTTATTAGACCTTGTATAGCTGCAGCCTACCTAGATCCCTGGGGCAGCAGGTTTGCCTTATGTCTCCAAAGCTACCTTGGGATGTATGGCTGACCACTCAGACAAAAAGAAATTATGGCGCCTGTATGTTTTCTTAATTCTCTTAAGGAGAACGGTGTGTAATTCAATGAAAAGTTTCCATATGGATATACCACATTCATAGTGCTTGGTTTCATCTTTAAAATTTTTTCTGTCTGTTGATCAGTTAGGAAGTATCTATTCAGAAACTTAGGTTTTTGTCTAGAACTGATGTTTTTATAGTAGAACCTGGACTATAGTGTGTTATAAGTGTATCAAGCAATTGTAGCCAACATATTATTGAATAACAAATAGTTTTCCTTCCTTTGTGTTATAATATGTACTTATTAATATTTATCTTCCATATAGATCTTTGAGTCACCCACATAGACACAATCTATGAGGACCCCACAATCTTTAGTGGGATACATATCTCAAGTGATCTTCTTGGATCTGGACATTGAATCATTTTTTTTAATTAAGGCTTCAAACAACCAATACGAATGGATGTAATTGCCTTTTCATGCCCCATCAGCAAATATAATAACCTTTGACCCCCGAACCTGCCACTGCATTGTGACAGGAACATTGACTCACTACGGGACCAGCCACTGTCTGTGTAGTCTGGAACTAATATTGAAATCTAGACGAGGCATGCCATCTTTTCCATCTCCCTCCCTCTGCAGTGAGCCTACTCAATCCCTAGCCTCGGAGCCACATCCCAAAATAACATTTTCTTAGCTTTCCAGAGACCTGTGGCGAAGGA
>NC_022024.1:2285561-2287620 GCF_000317375.1 Microtus ochrogaster
CTTGTCGTGAATATATTTTCATTCTCCCTTGACATCCTCTGGCCTGGTGTGTATGCAATTCTGTGTGCGGCTAGTCTGATGCTACTTCCTTCCTGGGTGCCACTGCTTGTAACTCAGAGTCCTGAACTTCTGTGCCCTGCTGACCATGGCACATCCTAGTTCCATGTTTCACTCAATCAAGGTAAACGTCAGGAGGATGATATCTATTGACCCTTCCCAGGACACATGGCTCTGGACACCTTTCAGTTGTCTGCTTCCATGGCATCCATTGCCTAGCTCTACAGTCTTCTTAGCCCAAAACCCATGTCCAGAACCTCTGCCTTCACGCACAGATTCCAATGTTGTTGTTCTTTTTCATTTCTTCTGACCTAAGTGTTATTTTATTTTCAGTTTGATTTCACTTCCTCTCACTTCACAAATACACCTGTGATTTGCATAGAATGAATGGTGTCAGTTTCTGTCCCATGAACAGATCACAGGCATATCTGTGGACCAGCAGGGCATCTGAGTCCAGCTCTCCCCGGCTATGTATTCTGATTTCTCTCTTCCTGTCTTCTCAAAATCCTTCCTTCCTGTTGCCTAGACCACTGGCTCTGAACAAAACCTAGAGTGTGTGACCACACACGGGTTCTCTTCGTCCCCGCCTCTGCTCTACACGCCTGCCCCTGGCGTGGAATGGCTGTGCTTGAAAGGTAAGGTCAGACATTAATCTAGGCCCTGTCTCCAGGGAGACCTGAAACTCCACTGCCTCAGATAGCCAGCAATCTTCTTCTTAATTCTCTCCTGCAAGGACAGGCTCTCAGAGGCGTCCCTGCTTATCTTTTGAAGTATTATCCAGGCAACCTCTGAGTCCCTTTAGACTCTGAGATGCTTTGACCCTCGTCCAGTGTTTAAAAACCCTTATTGAGAAATTAATTTTCTGTGTCTCACCTCAATCAAAGATAATAATTCATTTAAATTCTTTTCTTGATGAAAGAAAATATCTTCAGTGACTTCTTAACTGTGGAGCCTCTTGTTCCAAACAAGGCTGTACCAAATCAGTCATTGAACGCGGTGGCATTGTTCTCCATGGGATTGCTTCTTTTATGATGGGCTCAAATTTTCTGTGCAGGTCCCTTTGCACTTCTCCATCTGTCTGCGCCTGGTCTCGTGACTCCTTCCGCATTCTCCTTTAATGGTCTCTCTCCTACTCTGTGATAAGATTCAGAATTGATTATCATCAGGGCAGAGAATGCTGCCTCTCTGCTGGATCTCATTTCTCCTGTCTGCCCATGCCTGTCCCTCTGCTAAGCCTTCCTGGCCTGTCTGTCAGACCCTGCCATTTGGAACAGCTTGACTGGATCTCTCCACCTCATTAATTTCCCAACCCTTCTCAAACCTCCCCTGATAAGGCAGCCTTTCTCCGTTACCTCGCCCCTTGGCTATCAAAAGTGGTTTACAGGATGGGAGATGGGTCCATTGGGAAAGTGTTTGCCAAGTAGGCTTGAGGACCTGAGTTCGAATCCCCAGTATCCATATAGAAGCTGGGTCTGTTTTAATAGCCCCAGTACTAAGGAGGGATGGGAGAATGCCTAGAGTTTACTGGCCAACTAGTCTAAACTAGTCTAATCTAGTGAGCTCCAGATTCAAGGAGCTGTCCAAAAATTAAAGTGGAGAATAATGAAGTCAGACACCTGTCATCTACCTCAAACCTAAAGCCGTGCACACACGTGTGCATTCTTGCCCACAAGCAGGAACGCTGTGCACACCTACCTAAACACAGAATTTTAAAGGGAGTTTATTAGCTTGTTTTTCATTCTGTCTTACAAACTTTAAAAGACATATGCTCACTTTAAAATGTCTGGGATAAAACCGGTGTCTCTGAACATAGCGGACAATGAGGACTACTGAGAACTCAAGAACAATGGCAAGGGGTTTCTGATCCTACTGCACATACTGGCTTTGTAGGAGCCTAGGCAGTTTGGATGCTCAACTTACTAGACCTGGATGGAGGTGGGGGTTCCTTGGACTTCCCACAGGTCAGGGAACCCTAAGTGCTCTTCGGGCTGAGGAGGGAGGG
>NC_022024.1:2287720-2298652 GCF_000317375.1 Microtus ochrogaster
TAAAAAAAGAAAAATAAAAAATAAAATAAAAAAACAAACAAAATTTAAAAAATGTTTGAGAAATAAGATGCATTACTTAGTTGGGGTTTGAGCTCTCGCTAGGGCACAAGGCGCACAAGTAGAGACCTCGCCTGGACAGGAGAATCTGAAATAGAGTCCTGGTCAGGGGTTGCTGTTCTCACACATCTGTCCCTCTGAGACAGATTTCTTGCTGAGCTTCTGACTAGTCGCTGGGATGCTTAGATTGAACAGGGCTTGGCCCACTGTATTCCCTAGTGCTCGGGGATTTTTCTTCTATAAAGCAGGTTAAGGCATCGCATAGTAGTGTGCCTATTTTGCCTCCATCTTCTGAATCGGAACCTCACACTGGAAATGCTTTCCTCTCTCCACTCAGCACCCATCTATCATGTGCAGTGTTCAGCTATGCATTATAGGAAATTCTCTGCGAATGAGCAAACGGATTTCAGTTCCTTCTAAGAGGATTGTAGCTGGTGGGGATGACAAACTCTGTTCATTACTGCAACAAGGCAGGCCACCTTAACACGGGTGTAATGTTATAACACAGTATTCCAGCTACTTATATCTTTTAGAGAAACGATTAAGAGGAAGAATAAAAGTCATAGTAGCTCATACTTGCTGAGTACCTACTGCCTGCCAGTTACTACTCTAGTCACCTCCTGCAAAGGAACACAGCTATCACTCATAGCAATGCTATTGTTTCTCCATCGGACTCTAGAGGAATCAGCAGTCAGAGGGCAAGAAGGATGTCTCCAAGACTGCAAGGCATGGAGGAGATGTGGCGTTAAGAACCCACACCCCAGTATCTATTATCTTTTCTACTGAAGGGAAGGGAAGGGGAGCAATGGACTTACTAAGGAGAACCACAAAGGGAAACCAGCCAAAGCATTGCTTCAGGACCCATCCCCAGTTCTGCATGGAATAGGGAGATGGAATATGTATGAAAATAAGACATATGAGCCCATCTGACTCTCCAGCGCCAAGACATGATAGAACCTGCCAATCATCCGCACAAATCTGTTTCTTATCTGGACATAAAAATGATGTGTAGATATTGTTGGTTGTTGTATGTGATGTAGCAGGTCTGTAAGTTCAGCATGTGGGAAGCCAAGTCAGGAGAAGTCAAGGGTACAGGTCAGTCCACAACTACATACTAAGACTTTGTCCCAAAGCAAGCGCACGCATGCACGCACGCACACACACACACACACACACACACACACACACATACACACACACACACACACGAAAACTATTCTATTTGACCACAGGCTCATTAACTGTATCAATATTGTAGTTAATTCTCTTTTAACATTTATCTTAGTAAAATTCACTTCCTTCTGGGAGAAATATATGTTTTGGTAAATTTGAAATTTTGAGGGAAAATGTGTACTTTCTTCTAGAAGAAAAACACTTGCATTCTGAATTTTTTTAGAATTAAAAGAAGAGTGATCATATTTGGATTCCATCATCTCCTTTAATCTCTAAGCAATATTGTTTCCATGTACATGAGATTTAGAAGTTAATTGTGAAATTAATATTCTATGCTTTATTCTATAGACAGGAGGAACTAGTTCGCCAAGTTTCTTTTGTAGCTAAGCTAAAGGTCCAGAGAACAGACCCCTCAGATGTGAGTTCCACACAGCATCCTAGAGAATGCTAGCTCGCCTCTCTAATGCTTTACAATAAGTGGCAATAATCCTGTCTGAGCTCTCTGGATCAATAGGACCTTCAGCAAAGTTTCCTGGGCTATTAGAAACTGGGAGAATTCTGATTAATTAGTTAACTAATATTAATTCTGACTCAAGTCAGATTAATAACTGAATGTGTTGAGAGTACAATAAATACTCTTAGTAAACCTTGATCTCATTTTCAAAATAAGTGTGACTTAAAAGGAAAAGGAAGATATCTAATTTCACTGAAGTTGGGGTTAAATGGTAAAATGGTCAAAAGGGAAGTGGAACAGACAGATTTACAGTTTATTCTGCGTGCTGTGGGAATGTCAAAAATCCATGTGATTTTTAGTAAGTGTTAAAACTAAGTTAACTACTTAGGTATGGTTTTGCCTCACTGTTTCCATATTCTTCCATGTTCCGTCCTGTGCATGTCAGCATGCGCCCTGATCATCTCTGTGGTGCGCCATTTCGTTAGGCTGCATCACACTGTGATGCACATCTCTGGGGCATTTCCACTCTCCCACACTAATAAAAGATGCGATGTGGATGTCCCCAAAGCGTCCACTCATGCTGCAGAAAGGAACATCTGTGGGCTCTCACTTTCATCGTCCTGATACCTAACTCCTAAGGGACGATGGGAAGCGCAACCTACACCTTTGTTCACTGTTTCTCTAAACAACAAAGGTTGTACATAGTGAGAGGAATAGTGTTTGGAAACCAGACTATCCAAAGACCAAGGAGGGAGGCACACAAGGAGGGGTAGTTTCATAAGCAGGCCACTACTGACCTGAGAGAGAACAGCTTCGGCAGGCAAACCCTGCCCAGAACAAGCAGTGAGGATTTTAGGTACAGCCTACGAGGCTCAGCCATGGCATCATCCTAGCAAGGCTGAGAGTGAAAGCCTGGACAGGTGACAGCGAGGCAGTAGATGATGGGGCCACGGAGACTAGGGAACGTTGTCCTGGGACAGGTAGGATTTGACCATGTTCTGTTTGTTTGTTGCTTCATTCAGGGGAAAGAGGTAGAATAAGGACAAATTAGAAGGTACAAACTGAGGAGTGATGGTTCCTAGAACCATGCAAGCCAGGTGAGGGTGACAGGCAGGACCAGGATGCAGGCAGAGGCAAGATAGGCCAGGGCAGCTTGGGACTACTTCAGGTAAACATGAAGGGCATTAACTAACTTTATTGGTAAATTCTGAGTCCCCAAACTTGTATGTCTATAAAACCTTAATACAAGAGTTCCTAAATATTCCTCTATATTGAAATCACCCAAGACCTTAAAATATAACGATGTCTGGAGATTATGATTTGATTGACTGGGTAGTAGACTACACTTTAGATCGCTAGCAGAATTCCTCAGCTGATGTTAGTTGTGTGACATTTGGAAGCCCTGGCCTAACTTTTTTTTTTATGGTGAAAAAGTGTATATTTAGAATTAGCCGGCTGGGCTCAGTTTAGATGATTCCAATCTTGTTGGCAATATCCAGAGCATCATAATCAGGAGCCAACCGAACATATGCCTTCTTCTCTCCGTCGGGCCTTATGTGAGGGTGTTGACTTTGGCCACATCGATGTCATAGAGTTTCTTCACAGCCTGTTTGATGTGGTGCTTGTTGGCCTTGACGTCCACAATGAACACAAGTGTGTTGTTGTCTTCTATCTTCTTCCTGGCTGACTCGGTGGTCAGGAGGAATTTGATGATGGCATAGTGTTCAAGCTTGTTCCTCCTGGGTGCGCTCTTCCGGGGGTATTTAGGTCGCCTTCATAGCCGCAGGGTCTTGGGCTACCGAAAGGTGGGCGACGTGCGGATCTTCTTTTTGTGGCTGTGGACGCCTTTTATTCAGCACTGCCTTCTTAGCTTTCAAGGCCTTCCTTCGCTTTAGCTTCGGCTTTGGGAGGGGCAGGAGCTTCCTTCTTGGCTTTAGGCACCATCTTGACGAAAAGCCTGACCTAACTTTTGAGGCATCTTAGTGTAGACATAGTCTTTGGAACTGGTTTACTTCAGCCAGAAGCCCAGGACCCTAACTGTTAGGAGGAGGAAGTAGGATGCATACAACCACTGGAGCTGCCTGGAGCCCAGATTTAAATGGAGCCAAAATGGAGCAGCAGAAGAGATGAGTGAAGTTGCTGAAGTCTCAGTGTGAAGCCGTAATGATGGCGGATGGGAGAGCAGTGGGAGGGACAGCTAACATTAGAGGCCTGTGAAAAAGCCATATGGAAACTACTGCTGTAGAAGCTTCCTAAAATATATATTATATGTGTGCATATACAAAATGGTGTGTGTGTGTGTGTGTGTGTGTGTGTGTGTGTTGCTATTTTGAGACAGGGTTTCACTATGAGCTTCTGGTGTCCCGGACCTCACTCTGTAGATCAGCTTGATCTCACACTTAGAAATTCACCTGCTTCTGCCTCCCACATGTTGGGATTAAAAGCACGTGCCGGTTTGCCCAGTTCAAATGGGTGTACATGGAGTTACCCTAGAAGGGTGGTGGGAGAAGAGAGGGCAATGCTTCTGCCAGATACCATAGGCTACCAATAAAATCCCCAGTGCCAGGTACGGGTTACCAGACTGTTCCCTTAGACCCCTCCACCAGACGTCTCAAGCTATCGCTATTGCTCTTGATTGCGCTTCAGAACTTAATGGTAAGAACCTGCTGCTGAGCAGAGTACATTCTTGAGTCTCAGCAGATGGAGAAAACAAGCTGCTGCCAACCTGGACGCTCTGTTCCCATTGACCAGTGTCCACAGAGCTGGAAGGCACTACACACACTAGCAGCAGAAAAGCAATTACCAACCTTACCCAGGTATGAATGCTGAGATCTATAAAAATGACTGGCGTGGTAATATATGACCCCTGATGTATGATTGGCGTGGCAGTATATCCCACTGATGTAAGAGTGGCACAAATGTTATGGGAAGAACCAACTGGTTTGATTTAAGGCCTACTATACACGACGGAGTTCTGGACTGGCACCGTTACCTGTACCGAGAGTACTCCATAGGCCACGGGCACTAGGGAAGACCTGTCTACTACTGTTCTGCTAAACCCCTCCCCACATACTTTTCATCATAAGCACGGATTGGTACACCCCTCAGCCCTCGTCAGAGAAACTTCTTTTTGCACTAGATGGCAGATGGAGAATAAGAGACTGTGGAATATAGGCTTTAAATGGGGCGCCTATGTCATGGCCCCATTTAAATATATGTCATCTCTATGGAGCCAAGGCTGAAGGATCATCTCTGTAGAGGGATGGGCCATAGTGTTTTCCAGACACTCCAGGCTTTTGTCCGCATGTCCGCAGGGCCTGCAACTGCGTGCATCAGACCTGCTGCCCACAATCAAGTCAGGCAAAATTTCAGCATGGATGGGCTGAAGGATTGATGAGTCCACCTCTAGCCACGGGGCTATTGTAACCCATGGCTTCTGAGGGAGAGGAAGTCCGTTTGCTTCAAGGATAGCCCCCGAGAGATTACCATGTAACTGTAGATGGTCCTGCATGCATACACATACTTGGCAACACAGTGGGATTTGTTTTTTTGTTTTTCGGAATGAACCCATGGAATTGGGTGGGAAAAACTGTTAGAGAGAAGACTTGGAAGGGAGGGAGGGAGAGGACTCTTTAATCAATGCACACATATAGCTAATACATGTGTACAAAAACGTATGCAATGTCTTATCACACTTGCATGTAGACATGGCAGAGAAGTGTGCTGTGTGTTATCACTTTTACCTATAGACACTGTAGTATGTGTTTGCAAGATCTAGTTGTAAAATGGTGATTGACACACTCTCGTGTCCACTCCTGAGTCATGTTTCTGGGAACACAGCTGGAGCCATAGCTGAGCATCAGCCAAGTGATCCCTGGGTTCTGTGTGGTAAGGGCAGGGCTGCTTTAGTGATTCCCGTGCTCTCCTTGGTCCACTGGCAAAGTCCTCAACGCCTGGCAGTCATAAACCAGAACAACTGTCCAGAAAGCTCTGGGAAGGAATGTTTTATTGTCGTTTGATATTTCTGTTTCTACTATTTAGAGCACACTGATGCTTCCTGTTTCCTTACCCGGGAAGTTCTTGAAAGAGATAGTAGCTAAAGACAAGTGTAGTAATTAATACAGGACTCTTCTGGTAGAGACAGGAAGTTTGAGGAGTTCAAAGCTCGCCTTGGCAACATAGTGAGTTCCAGGCAAGACTGGGCCTCAGGAGGCCTTTCTCAAAAAGTAAGTGGGGGGGGGGATGAAAAAGGGAGAAGGAGAGAGAGAGAGGGCAGGGGCTAGAGAGACTGAGAGTGGCCGGCTGAAAGGCAAGGCTGCAAAGCCTCTGTAGGCTGTGTGGAGAACACCGACTCTCTCATCCTCCATCTCCTTCCTAGTACATGGCTCCTTCCATTTTGATGTTCTATTTAAGGGGAAAAAAATGCAACTTCCCCAAAATTTGCCTCTCGGCTGGCTCGCATTATAGGTCTGTGCCACCCACGGAACTTCACGGGATTTTCTTTTTAATGGCATTTAGGTCTTGTTATCACTGGAGGAATAAACTCCCAAGGATCACTTGATGGTGCACATCTCCCTACCCCTGCCAATTTCCCTTTAACTAGCAGGGTGTTTCTTCTCCTCCTCCTTTCCCTCCTCCTCTCCATGTCTGCTCAAGCTGTCTGGAGGAAGGGTCTGGCAGAAGGCCAGGAACACCAGGGAGCTGGAGGCTGAAGGACAAACTATTGTTAGATTCTGCATGATAAAATTCCCCATTGGATTCAATCTGAGGAGTATTTAGGGCCCCACAGAGTTTCTGATTGAATTGAGTTTTCTCTCTTCTGCCGAGCAAGGTGACTTATACAGACCAGGAGTCAGCTTCATTTGGTGCCTTTGTTTTCGAAGTGGTCGGTGGATAAATTTGCTTCATAAACTGTGAAGATTCCATTATAAATTCACAGAATCAAGGCAGTTTCTGAGAGTGATTAATTCCTGATATCCTAATATGTATTTTATAGGGTGCTGCTTAATTGTTTGATTTAATCGCCTGCCTCTCCAATGTTAAAATCTGTACATGAGTTAACCACCAGAGGTACTCTGACCACAATTGCTCGGTTTACCTCCTCGTCAATGTGGAAGGAAAAATGTTGGTTCTGAAACTACAAGACACAGAGTATCCAGAGACTTTCAGAAGGTTCTAGAAGATATAAAGCAGGTGCCCAGAATGAACATAAGGAAAATGACCTAGGGTGAAAGAATTAGCAGTGGAGCAATAGACAAGCAGCAAAGCTTGTCTGAATAGTTAGAGGAGCACAGACAGGAGATGAAGATGGAGGCTCGGGTTGTTTTTAAGGAAGGAGCAGGTTGGGAAGTTAAATGCCACCCTTCCTCACTCTCCGTGATATTCCATAATCAGATTTAGAAGAACAGTCTCAGAAGTTTGATGACCCCCACAGCAAATCCCTCAGGAAAACATCTGTCCAGGCAGTCTGCAATGGGCAGACAAATGTGTAACTGCTTACAATGTGATCTGTGGGCTGCCCGAGACCCTCCAATAAGACCTGACCCTAGTGCCATTTCTAGGAAAGATTGATCAAGAAACTCGGACAGTGTAACCTGTGCTCACTAGTCTACGATCTAACTCTTTTGTCTTGCTGTTGTTTTTATGTGTGAATTTATCCAGTTTTCTCCTCTTGTTTGTAGGAAGGAACAAGCACAACTTGATATTTAACGGCATGCTCTGTAGAATTAAAAAACCCTAACTGCTATATAAGCAAAAGGGATGACTCTGAAAAATAATATTGAGTCAAGGGAGCTACACACAAAAATGTTTATTATTTAGTTTCTTTAAAGTTTCAAAGACATCAAACCTAATTTGTAAGAATGCAAGTTGGGATAGTTACTGACCTTAGAGAGGTGAGAAGAGGAAGCGTTGAGGCACACAGGACCCAATCTATATCATAATCTGATCTGTGATTCCCACGCCGGGTGTATTTGGTTTCTGAAAGTCCCTCGGGTGCTCACTCTTGGTCTGTGTGCCTTTGCATATGTGTACTATGTTTAAATCAAAGAATATTTTTAAGTCAAAGTTTAGATAAAAATTACTTCCTTAGGAAGGCACACATGACTTGAAGTGCTCACCTGTTATTTGGGAAAAGAGGCAGAAAGAACAGAAGTTCAAAACCAGCCTGAGCTACAGAGGGATTTTACAGTCAGCCTGAGCAACAATAACAAAAAAATATATTAAATAAATAGGTAAGACTTTGGGTTATTATTTCCATTTTATCAGCACAGCCATTAGAAGATTTTATACCTACCAGAATTGACAGATTATATAAATGAAAGATTTTCTTCCATTGGAAAAACACAATTTAAAATGGATAAATTATAGCATTCATTTTAAAATCTTTCTAAAATTTGAAGCCAGAACAGTAAAGAATTTTCATAATGAGGGGTAGAAATGGGGGAGAAGGAAGCAACAGGGAATGTTATTTCTGCCACCAACAATAGCCACCTCTTCTTCCAGCCTGCCACCACAGAGGTGCCAAATTGAATATTCTGTCTTACTTATCTCAATTAAATCTTCACACCTCGTATTATTCTCCACATTTATTAAGAAGGAGCTTATTAACCCAGCTCTAATGATAAGGGAGATAAACACCAAGACTCCCAGTTATAATAAGGAGGATAAAACATTATTCAGGAAAAAGTTTTCAGTGAGCCAGAATGTGTTTCTTGCGGTTTTAAGCAATTTTGCATTTGAGTTCACCAGTAGCCAGAGTGCATTGGGAAGGGCTGTTTTCATGGTGTTTGTTTAAAAACCTTACTACACTTTTGTAATTGTGTGAGTGGGTGTGCGCGTGTACGTGCACCAAACGCGTGGAGGTCAGAGAACAACTCGCCCGGGGTTGGTTTTTCTCATTCCGTCATGTAGGTCCCGGTGACAGCACCCAGGCTGTCAAGCTTAGAGGCAAGCACCTTTATGTGTTGAGCTGTCGCTCTGACCATCTCATCCTGATTTCGGTCTCATTCCACATTTAGAAGCCAGGAGAGTTCATCATCCTTGCCCAGCAGTGAAGTCTAAAACGCATGCTGACTATTAATACTGCTACAGTGTGTGCAAGACACTATCACTACGACATCACAGACCATGTGCAAGGCACTATCACTATGACATCACAGACCATGTGCAAAGCACTATCATTACGACATCACAGACCATGTGCAAGGCACTATCACTACAACACCACAGAACCATGTGTAAGACACTATCACTATGACATCCCAGATCCATAAGAAAGCTCACTTGCAAGTGTTTCCTCTTGTCGACTCACTGTGAAAGCTAAGCTAAGGTCCTGAGGATCTCACACCATGCAAGGAAGTGATCTCTGCAGGAAATGCAGATGGCAGAGTCTGGGGTATTGATTTTGGGAGCTCTGCCTCAGCCTCTCCTAGCCTCTGCCCTTTCTGAAACTACTTCTGCTAGACATTATTATTAGTTCCTCCTTTAAAAATTAGCTTGACAGCTCATTTTTGGAATGTATAGCAAACTGCATACTTTGTACAGATCCAAAGTTTTATGAGCATTTTACACATTAAAGATACGTGAAAGTTAAATGGAAAATGGAGCAAATTAATTTCATTTGATGCAGCATGCTCCTATTGTATTTGGGGATTGGTCTGTTTTCCAAGTAACTCCAACTAGCACAACAGAAGCCATATTTTAAGCATCATTAGTTTATTTCCATACATGTCAGAACTTCTGGAAAATCATTGTATCAGTCATTAGCAGATCTTGCCCCAGTAGATCATGTACACCAGACTTTTCAGATGTACAAGACCTGAACGATGGAAAAATCACAGTTAAAATTGTCAATAACCTCTAGTGCCAACATTCTCTGGTATTGGGCTCATGTGATTTAGAGTCAAGATGTGCGAAAGGCAAGGTGTGCATGGTCACAAAAGGTGTGAAAGTCTGGCAAAGCTGTCCCTAGGCAGAGCGTCGCCATGCATCCCCAAGGGGATAAACTTCAGCAATGCCAACACTTGGCCACACCCCCTCCGCGCAGCATGGCCTCCGAAGTGTGGGGCTCTCTGCATTGTGAGCCTGCCCAATCATTTCAGCTTCAGCAATGCCCACACTTGGCCACACCCCCTCTGCACAGCATGGCCTCCGAAGTTCAGCACTCTCTGCTTTGTGAGCCAGCCCAATTATTTCAAGTTCGTTCCCCTTCAGTTCTTTTCCATAAATCACAATAGAGGTGATTTGACTTCGTAGCATTTAAAGGGCGGCTCTCATACCTAACCCCTGAAATTATGAAAGATGTAGATGACCCTCAGCTGGCGCACACCTCCAAGATCAACGGCTCCCCGAAGAACCTGGCTAATAGAATTCTTTGCATGGTACCCACACCCAGATGAGAGAGAAGACTTCAGGGAAAGGTCAGCGTTTCATTTCTATATCACAGAACACTTGTCAAATAGAAGTATTTGTATAGTTAATCTTCTGCTGAGTTCTTTAGGACAATAAATAATCAATACACTCTGACAGTGAAACCATGGCATCGGTGAAAGTCATCTTTCAGTTTGGTGGAGGCTGGGGGCCTTATCCTAATTGATTTCAAATGACTGGTCTGTTGCCCTAATGAAGGTGAACAAGAGGGGTTACCATCCTTTAGAATTAGAACTTGGTCTGCCAGACAAGCATTCTTCTCCTCCGGTTCTGACAGGAATATGATGACACACCTTTTGAAAAAGCATGAATAGGACTGGAGAGATGGCTCAGTGGTTAAGAGCACTGACTACTCTTCCAGAGGACCCAGGTTCAATTCCTAGGACCCACATGGCGGTTCACAGCTGTCTGCAATTCTAGTTCCAGGGGACCTGACATCTATGGCAAAACACCAATGACAGAGAGAGAGAGAGAGAGAGAGAGCGAGAGAGAGAGAGAGAGAGAGAGAGAGCGCATTAATAGCCTGGGCTTCAGTCCAAGATCACACAGTTTGACTCACAGATAATTCCTGTTTGTAGCATCAAAGGCAAAATGATCAATGAACATGACGGTGTGTCTAACATTCACTTGCTGTGATGGGTGGGGGAGCAGTGCTCACCAGAGGTTCGTTAACGAACGCCATTAGATTGAGCCACTCTGGTTGACCATTCTGTTTTGATGAAGAAAGGGGGCTTAGAATCACAATTACTCTTGCAGAACAATGAGTTTTATGAGCTTTTTCTTCAGTACCTTAGAGATTTTTAAAAATATTTACATGT
>NC_022024.1:2299923-2316739 GCF_000317375.1 Microtus ochrogaster
GCTCAGAGGACAGCAGTGTGGAGTTGGTTCGCTCCTACTTTTGAAGGTTCTGATGTGTATGGCTAATACCTGTCCTTTGTCCTTTCAAACCAAGCCTCTGGCCCCAGTAAGAGAATTCTTGTTCTTGTTTTTATTGCGAATATTTTTTTCATGCAATATATTCTGATAATGGCATCCCCTCCTGCAGCTCCTCCAGGACTCTCCACCCCCTAACCCAACCAACTCCATGCCTTCTTTCTCTCTTCTCCATATAAAACATCAGGCATACAAAAAGCAAATAAGTTAGATTAAAATTAACGATAACAAAGGACCACTTTGTTTAGGAAGGATGCTTCCTGCTGCTTCTACGGTACCACTTAAGAGTAACTTCCTCAAGCCTCATTCAGTTCCTACATGTATCAGCTGCAGAGTTGGATGCATTTTTAACATCTCTAGGAATGCCAAAGACTATCACTATAAAGTATTCATTTTCCTAAAAATTGATGATATAATTGCCTATGCCAATTTGAGTATTTACCGATGCTTATCATATAACATGTGACTTATATGATAGAAAACTCATCTGTTTATAATAATGTACCAAATCATTTGTAGTTACATAAGGTATGTGTATGTGTGTGTGTGTGTCTGTGTGTGAAAATTTACATGCCGAATGTTGTCTGTGTGTACATATATGAACATTTACACATATGCACACACATTTACTAAATTCCCTGCAGAAATATTTATTTTTTCCACACTTACATCACCACTACTCTGATGCTCATGGCTCATATTTTCAACACCTATTTTATAGTAGACCATCACTAAATTATAGCAACCTAAATGGATCTGAATGAATAATCAAACCAGTGACTTAGATTTGCTATCACTTGAGAAACCAGAAACATGTTGGCTGGTGTCAGGCAGTGAGCGATGACAGCTGATGAAATTGCTTTGTAAACAAACATTGCAGTTGAAAGAGTAAAATGATGCAATCTATTGTTTTAATAATAGACCCAAGACTAATAATAATTAATGATAGGAACTTATTAGCTGAGGGCTACGTTATTAGTTTAGCATAAATTGTAGGAAGAAATCATTTTTCCTTTTATTAGACTGCAGTGAATGAGTGGATGGAACATAATGTGAACAAGTTAATAAATTTCTTTTTTAGTATTGGAATATTGTCATTCATTTGAGTATTGAGATGTATCCTTATAATGGGAAGTATGTTATACTGTATTATTGATTATAATATTTAATACTTAGCTATCGTTGTGGGATAGATTTGCTATCTGAATAGCCAAATAAAGACTTAAATATAGATTATGAAAATTTTAACACTAATACTGAATTGATTCTCTAACTTCAAACATGGCTAACAGCTTCCTAGAGAATATCTATGCTGTGATGCATCTCATGTAGCTTTGACATCGCCAGGAGAATCTCAGGGAAGCAAAAATAGTTCTATTTTTCTCTCTAGAGAAGTATCAGCAGTGATTTGTTTTGATTGCTGCCTTGGTAGGGCAAACAGAATCATTTTAATAGAAAAACAATCTTTTGCTTATTTTGTATGTACAAACCTGTGTGTTAGCCTGAGATATATCTATGGAATTTACAATATATATGATCATTTTTTTCTGGTCTAAAAGCAAGATAGGACTTCTTTTTCTTTTCTGCTAGAAAAGGTTTACAGGAGAAATGCAAAACACAATTCACCAGGAGTTTACAGTTATTGAGCCTCTGGTGGGTATGTGGTACAAAACTGAGTGTTTCAAAGAATATATCTTTTAAATATCCATGTTGCAAAAACACACTAGATGCATTGTCAGGATAAAACTCTTTGAAAGGGAAAATGCTGTTCTGTAACACTGTGGTACTTGTATTTGTACTTGATGTTAAATTAAAATTTGTATTGAGACTGGTACATGTATTCTCCTTACATAACTTCCAACAGCAAGTACGATGCATCCGTAAGATCTGTCACAGTGTGCCACATTCAGGTGGAGATGTAGCTGTTAAATGCTCTGTCTTGTAGGAAGTAGTACCAAGTCACACAATGACAGCTTCAGTTATTCATTTTCACATATTTATTGGACTCCTGATACTGTGAGTGACATAAAGCTCTGGACTGAGGAGGGTTATACAGAAGCAGACAAACCAGACACTGTCTGCATCTGTGCAAGCTCATTTCTAAAAAACAAG
This sequence comes from Microtus ochrogaster, assembly GCF_000317375.1. NCBI lineage: Eukaryota > Metazoa > Chordata > Mammalia > Rodentia > Cricetidae > Microtus > Microtus ochrogaster. The sequence goes on from NC_022024.1 coordinate 2,302,111, forward strand.
CGAGGCCAGCAATATTAAAGGAAACACACTCTGTGTTATGCATACAAAAGGAGTTGTGGAGCCGCAGTGTGGAGTGGACACATGAACTGAGCTGGAGTGGTCAGAGACAGCCTGGGATGTGACCATGTGTGGAAGGCACCCAAGTATCTACGGGAAGACGGTGCTGTGAAGAGCATTTGCAAAAGCATGGAAACAAGCATGGTGTGGAAAGAATGTTCCCGAACGCCGTTGATCGAGCAGTGTAAGCAATGCTAGCTCCAGGAGCTGTTGCTCCCTGGGAGATGTTTATGGACTGTTCCTATGCACAGGTGCAGTCATTCCTGCAAGTCCCAAAAGGTGGATCCTAAGACTACACATTTACTTAATATCTTTATTTCCTTATGAGACACTCACTCACACGTGCACAGATCTTCCCTAGCCGTAGAGAGCCCTCATCCCAGGCCACAGTAGGGACAATCGTATGGAGCATCTCGTGCATGTCTGCCTTGATCTTGTTGGTTTCTTTGTACTTGTCTTTACATGAACATGTGGCTGGATAAACATTCTTCATTACTTATATTGTTTACCAATTACAAATAATTGTTGACTGAAGCAACTGTGTACGTTTATGTTAAGCTTGAGTCCATCAGAAAGGAGATGCCCCCACAGAGTTAGAGAATGTAAGCTGTTTATTGTCTCTCGTGTTTCTGGAATAGATAATATTTACATTAAGTCTTCAGATGCTTCAGAGTAGAGTTTGCACTTTCTCTCTCGTTACAGTTAGGACACAGGCATTTTGCCTTGAATACATCATCATATTCTCATGAGAGTCTGGATGTAGAGGAAAATCTGTAAATCATCGTGAGACAGAGCGTTTTTGTAGGTCAAAATCCACTGCCCAAATGCATAGCATCCTATTTCCCCACTTCTATGTCTAATAAACATGTCCTATTCACCATTTTCCTCAGTAATGATAACCTACTAAGATAAAAGATCAGAGGGTCTGCGTTGTTTGAGCAGGATATTGGAGCAAAGCTTGACTAGACGTCATGTTTTGGACACACCTACCACATTTCCTAATTGTCATTGCATCTGGTTGAGAGGGCCAAGAACATTGCATCTGTGTAAATGGATGTTTCTGTCCCACCTGATCCCCCAGCTATTCAGTTCCAAAGAAGCAGAGGCTTATATTAATTATAAACTGTTTGTCCTATTAGCTCAGACTTACTATTAACTAGTTTTTACAACTTAAATTAACCCAGAGTTCTTATCTATGTTTAGCCATGTGACTTGGTACCTTTTCTCTGTGAGGCGTTCTCATCTTACTTCCTCTGCATCTGGCTGGTGACTGCAGACTGAGCCTTTCCTCTTCCCAGAATTCTCCTAGTCTGTTCCCCACCTATACTTCCTACCTAGCTACTGGCCAATCGGCATTTTATTAAACCAATACAAGTGACAAATCTTTACAGGGTATGAGAGCATTATCCCACAGTGCATCTGCCAGTGATGATGGACAACATTGCAGATGAGTGTGAGAATCAAGAGCATAGCATCTGGCTGTGAGGGTCAAGAACACTGCATCTGCCCATGAGGGCCGAGAACATTCTATCTGGCTGTGAACCAAAGCTTCAATCTTCTTTCCCAAAGATGGAAGCTAGTAAGCATTTGGGTGTCTTCCTAAAGCCTACGGGTGACTTTGAAGGGTCACAGCCTAGAATAACAGGTGCATCTTGGTGTCTTCCTCCTAGTAGAACTCTTGCTGATAAAGAATCTTTGATTGGGAAATATCATTTAGAGGTCTGACTTGGATCATTAACAGGAACAGTTTAGGGAAGCAAATCTGCCCTTAATTCTCTATAGATGTGCTAGTGTTAGCATCAGGATGAACCCTACCTATTCTTTCTTATTTAAATCAAAAGAAGACTAATGTCAACTTTTAGGAACATTGTGTGTGTGTGTAATAAGTTCTGCCAGAGTTGGCACTGGTCCTGTTGAGCCGCCTAACAAGATGGCGATTCAGAAGCCCTCAGGTGTCTAGAGAGGTTTTTCCACAGGGATTAAAAACTAGGCAGCTGGGTGGTAAAACGCTGAGGAGAGTGAGTTCCCATCTTGAAAGCCAAGTAAATATTGCATTTCTAAAAGTATTTTAGAAGAAGAGATTTTCTTGCAAACAAAAATGGCTGACAGGGGCAGGCTTCCATTACTTATTCAATAAACACATAGACGCTGTCTCTACATCCTCGAGAGTCTTATACATGAAAACTGCATATTAAGCCCTTGCATAGGCAGCCATCAAGTTTTCAAATCAATATTCTTCACAGTTTTGCATGGAACACTCACTGATCCCGCCAGTGAGTCTTCATATTGGTCCCCTCCATCTTAGAGACTGGATACAGTGCAGCATGTCCTACGCTGTGTAAAACAGCTGTGTCACAAGAGTTCACGATGGCATTTGGTCCTGACTGTTGCAGTGGGAAGAGAGGTGACAAGCTGCTCATGCACGGTCTCTCTGGAGCAGGCTACATCTGCTTTAGCTCTTCCCAGGCTGAAATACAAGCCAGGTGTCATCAGGTACCTGCATTCCTCAATAAGACCCAGGAATCCTTTGCTGAAAAGGAATTATCTGAATTTTGAAATAAAAATAAAAGAATAAACCTCTATCATTTAACAAAATGTGCCTGTAGTTCAAATGTCTCCTGTTGCTTCGAGTTTTCCATCTATGTAGAATGTCTATAGAAGCCTTTGTTTAAAGGTTTTAAATCGATACCCATAGTTCCAGACTCTCATCTGTCTCTGTGGTGTGGACATGTGTCACTGCAGGTTATCAGTTATAAGAAATGTGTCTCTCTAGAGAAGGATGCTGGTCATGGAGGAGTCTGTGCTTGGTTAGGGGCAAGGAGCAGAAAGGACATCACTCTACTTTGTTCTTCATTTATTGTGAACTTAAACTGTTGTTCATGAAAATTTATAGTGAGAGAGAGATGGCTGCGTGGTTAAGGCTCTGACTGCTCTTCCAGATGACCTGGACTGGATTCCCAGCATCCACTTGGCATCTCACAGCCATCTGTAACTCCATTCTCAGGGGATCCAACGCCTTTGGCTGGCCTCCTTGGGTATCAGGCACACCCATGGTTCATATATGTACATGCAGGTCAAACATTCACACACACACACACACACACATATATATATACACACATATATATACCCTATATAAAACATGTGTTACATATCATTTTAAATTATATATATTGTGTGTTATAAATATTAAAAACAAAAATTAAACATATATGCAAAATGAGTTACATGATTTCAAATAGAAGAGCAGTGATTGTGAGCATTCTGACTTGGAAATAAAGAGAAATTGAGAATATTGAGGAAAATGCTAAATGACACGGGGAGAAATGCAAAATGCATCCCTACCAGAGAACACAATAACTCCTGAAACTTAAGACTTACAAATAATTTACATTTTGCTGATGCTTCTTCTACAGCCTCTGGCTTTCCTGGGTGCTAAAGGAACTTCTGGGATGGGAACTGTACCAAGTATTGATCCTGCTTCAGAATAATTCTTTATCTCTGGAATGTGAATTTAAGGAGATTAGCAAGACAATGAATAAAATTCAAGATTTTTTTTTTTTTTTGGTGCTAATATTGCCAAGGTGAAATGTTGCCTTTTAACTTGGCAGCACAGAATTCCCTAGAACTGAGGCAGTACAAATGTCCTAGCAGGTGCTGGGAAGGGAAGGCATTCACACATAACTACTAACTGACGGACGCTTTCCTTATGTGTTAGGCATTGCTCTAAGCATGTTACACATATTAACCCATTTAATCCTGCAACTACGCCCATATGTTGGGTCTTATTAGCAAGATTGCTTTAGGGATGGGGAAGTTTAGAGACAGAGATGTGAGTAGCTTTCCCACGGTTGTCCAGCCAGATCTAAACCTGGTTAGCAGGGCGAGAGAGCTAGGCTCCCTCCTCACTGTAACGAGTACTGCAGAAAAGATCCATTGAATAAATGAGTATTCTAAAGGGAGAGTTCCATTCTCAAGTGTACAGGTTGCCAATTTGGTCTAAAATAGAGTATTGTACAAACTGCAACAATTAATAATCTGAAACATAACCTACCCAAACTACGATCTATGGGCTAACTCCCATGTTTATCCCATGCCGTACCATTCATAGAAATCTCAAGAGTAGCTTGGATCTGTAATGTCCTATGGGCTTCAAATACTACTTTCTATCCTAGTATTCTTTTAACAATTATTTATTAATGTTGTGTGTGTGTGTGTGTGTAACTGTGTGTGTGTCTGTGTGTGTAACTGTGTCTGTCTCTGTGTTGTGTGTGTGTGTAACTGTGTCTGTCTCTGTGTTGTGTGTGTGTGTGTTTGTGTGTCTGTCTCTGTGTGTGTGTCTCTGTGTGTGTGTCTGTGTGTGTGTGTGTCTGTGTGTGCGTGAATGTGGGTATGTGTGATGGAGGACAACTTTCCATCCAGTGTGAGTTTCTAGGGGTCAAACTCAAATTGCTAAACTTGTACAGCAAGCACCCATACCCAATGAGCCTTTGAGCCTTCTTGCCGATCCTCTTGCTATTTGTAAGTATTTGTTAACTTATTTTAGGGGGCCTTTTGTGTCTGAAGCCACAAACTCTGAAACTTCCTGTACAGATTACTGTGGAGGCAGACCTCCACAGTGCTCGATTACAAGTGTCTACCACCATGCCAAGGACTGCTCTGTATTCCTGATGATTCTGATTAGCCTAGAAGCTTAACTTGGATGCTAATAATAATTGTGACCAGTTGCTGTAAGCAGTCTTTCATAGAAGGTCACAGTATCTAGTAATAGAGATAATGTGTGACATATGTCCATTAGGCCCTTGCTACTGGGATTATTTAAATTGCCACTCACTGATAATATTCTAAAATTCACGCTCCTTACACAGCATGTTTATAGCTTAATTTCTGAGAGCTCATAACTGTCCCATAGTCTGACATAGTCAAGATAACATCTCCTTGGTAATAAGCTTTATGTGATTAGTAAGTTCCTTGGACAACCCTTCAGAATGAACATGTCTACTCTGGCATTTCTTTTTCCCCTGAAGCATGCTGCAACATAGCTGGTTGCAACAGTATGGGTAGTGAATATCATATTGAAGACTTGGACCCCAGCTCCTGGTGCTATTGAGAGCTGATGGGACCTTTAGAGATACAACCTAATGGAAGGAAGTTGTCATTGGAGCTTCTCCTTAAAGGAAGTATTAGGACATTAGACCTCCTTCCTCTCCCTCATTTCCTGGCATCAGTGAGCTGAATTACTTGGCTCAGTCTGCTGTTCCCCATCATGACTTCCTGCTTACCTCAGAGTCTGGAAACAATGTGTTGAAATATCCAAAACTGTGAGATAAATCTTTCCTCTCTAGTTGATTTTCCCAGATCCGAGTCAATAGTACCTGAGATCAGGCTAACACTGGTAAAGATGGATCTGGGCCTGTAAGAAATCCCATTCACCAGATGTCTCCAGGAGGTCTTCAAGATGATCCATTTATCAATGGTTTAAAATGAGTTGCAGAGTTTTGAGAGCTGCACAGGTGTGCTAGATAACCCTGACGCTGGTCCGGAGTTTCCCACCATGGAGTTAAGGAAGGAGGAAGCAGGGATACTTGCTTCATCAGAGAATGACAAGCAGAGCTGAGATGCAGAGGGGTGGTGGGGTGTGTTCTATTACTCACTGCACACATCCTCGCAGATCTCCTTGTTGTCTCTCTACAGCCTGCTTCTCCTCTTCTGTAGGACAGAACAAGCACACAGCTCTAACAGCACCACTGTTTCACAGTGAAGCCCCTCTGGCAGCATCTCTCAGCACATGGTGACTCGGGAAATCTGATGTCTCCACAGAGTTAACGTGTGTGCTTTTGTTCTTTAATGCCTTGTTTTCCTTCTTCCTGATACAAGCATTTCCCCATTTCTGTGTGCCTGGAACCTCTCTGTCAAGGTCTAGTTTAAAAGCCTAAGATGAAACCTCCCTTAGTCCGACCACCACGATCACTCCTCTTTGTGTTCCAGACACTCTGGGAAGCTCTCGAGACCGCTGACTGTGTCCTCCCTGGGTTGTGTCATGTGTGTGTTACTTTGATCCTTCCTGCTGTGCTCCATACTCCTGCTGAGCAGAATGATGACTGTCTGTCTGGTTTCCCAGGATGGCACTTCCTGTGGCTTCTCACACACTGGGAGCCGACAGTTCTGTGCTTAGTTGAACTGAATCAGAGAGAGATTGAACTTTGCGCAAATTTCTGGAATTTTCTCTCCAGCCAGGCCTGGGGGATTCTACTGGCTGAGTCTGGCACAGACTAACATGCTAAGAGTAGACGAGAACCGATGGCTTTTCCTGGTCCTCCTATTGCTGAACTGTGTATCCTTCATGAATCAGGTTGCCTCTACTAGATGGTGCACCCTGAGGATTCTAGAAATTGAATACACTTTTAAAAACACTATCAAAGAGAATCAAGCCAGACCAACTTCAAAGATGAAATTGCAAGGGGAAATGTCCAAACAGTCCATGGTTTGATTTACACTTAGGACATGTATTGACTTTCTTCCTAGTCATTAAATATGCTCTTGCTCTGTAAACCAGAGGAGAGTTTGTTCTCTTTGCTTAGCCTTCTGTCAGTCTACATCATGAAAAACCATTTGCATATTGCTGTGAGTATAATAAAATAAAATTTGCATTTTCTGCGAGTATAATACAATAAAATCACAAAATTCACTTATATATATATATAGTGTTCAATTTTTAGAACCACTGGTGTACTTCCCATACTGATTTCCTAGATTGTTTTATAAATTTTTAATTACTAACTTTCCTTTATGCTATTTTTCAAATGCAACTAGGTAGTTGCAGAAGCATGTTCAAATATACGGACTGCAGCTACACATTGGATGGTCTGGTGCCAAAGGTTTGCTGTAAATGGATCATCAAAATATTACAAGTATGGGTGAGGGTCTCGCTGACTTTCATCAACTTTTTGTTAGGCGTGCTCATTCTCTGAATCCTTGACTTGAATGTATTACTGTATTCAGTTCTTTTGATCCTTCTCAAGAGCTACTAAGAAACTCAAAAGATTGAACCTTCAGAATGCTTCCATGGCTGCCATAATCACATTGGGATAGTTTGTAATGAAAGTGGAACATTTTAGCAGAATTCAGCTTGGCAACTTATAGAGCAACTGCTACCTGCTGGACAGTGTTTATTTTTGTTTTGTTTTGAGTTTAAAGAGGGAAGGGGACATGTAGCCAGCGATCATGTTAGGCTAACTCATGACAGATTCTCAGAGTGTCTCAGAGCATGGAAAGCCAAGGAAAAGGAGGACTCAGCACTTACTGCAGACCGTGTGTTATCAGGGACAATATTCAAGATATTTACCAGGCTGAAGGGCCTGGCACTGGACAAAACTGGCCTTGCCTGTTGTCTGGGAAGGTTCCTGCAGACAGCAGCTGGATCATGAGCAGATCTGAGGGCTTTGGGGGGAAAGACAAGCCTTGACTTGGGCAACAAAATGGCATTGGTGGAAGAGTGGGGAGCAGGTGAAGGGAAACAGCTTTTTGCAAGCAGTTTGGAAAGTACTTTTAGTATCACTTCCCCTGGTAGATCCTTCCTTCTGCAAGGAAGCCAGGGATCAAGCCTGGCATCTCCCGAGCTGTGCATCATTAAACAGCATTTAAAATGAAGATGTCATATGGTAGAGGGGACTGAGGTACGGAGCTCCAAAACACTGAACCCTATTAACTCTTGTCTCCCTCCATCCAAACCCATTGTCTCTCGTGGGTAACAATGACTAATTCTTATTAACCATTCAAAGGGAGATGGATGGGAAGTTGGGTGTGTGACTTGCCTAGTATTTGTAGGAACCTGGGTTTGACCCCCCCACACACACACACACATCAAAAGCTCTTTAATATTTCCATACATATGTGAATTTAGTTTAATTCCTGATAAAGACTCTACTGTTCTTTTTCTGCTTACTGTATTGTCCCTACCTCTCTTTACACACCTTCAAAAATATATTTGTTCCAGAAGAAGTTCCTGATCTAAGATTAGATGCCCAGGGACCACAAGTGCATTTCAGGAATCAGAACCCGCTGCATACCTATCCAGGTCCATGTGCATAGGAAAGTAAATCAAGGGTTTCCCCTAATTTTCCAAGACGTTTATACAGTTCTATTATATTAAAGGAACTAAAGGTATTCTAGAGAAGTATATTCAGGTATATTATGATGTCATAAAATGCAACATTCTGAAAACATCACACCCACTTGAGTCTCAAAAGATGTAAACAGTGAGTATTTGCTTTTCAGCACTTAGATATGTGTCATTATCCAATGGGTGGTGTTCTCCCTTCCCTGTCTCAGTGAACACTCTAAGCAGTTTATGCAAACTAGAGTCCCACGGAAGCTAGGCAGCCAGCTTTAGCTAGTGTGGCTGGCATGTCAGCTGTGGCAAACATTTAGAAGTCACAGGTCATGATTCAGCACCCGGGTACCCATGCCAGGTGTAGTGGTTAAGGTCAAGTTCATGACTGAGGTCCAAGGTTCAGGCTCGGCCATTGCTTGCTTATCCTGTTGCTTTGGCTAGGTCCATCTCCATGTCCCATAGTGTTCTCGGCTGGGGACATGGATGTGTGAAGAGCAACTCATGAAGATGAAGAGGAGGCCCATAGCTGCTCTCATACCCACGAGTCAGAGGGCCATGCGTTTCCACTGAACGTTTCCAGTGTTTCCTTCCTGCTCTCTGGCCTCTGCCATCACTGCTACCACAGGGACCTTGCTCTTCTTCTGAATTCCTGTCGTATATATTATTTTCCCATCCCACCAAGGGAGTGAGAGCAGGTATAGGAAAGGGGTGGCGATTCAGGAGACTTTCCTTGTTTTAACATAGCAAGCAAAAACTTCTCAGGCCTCCAGAACTACCCAGGCAACCCTGTAAAGCCAAAAGCAAAGGCAAGAAACATCTCCATGACTTACTTACGAGGCTCATATTTGGAATCCCATAATGATATTCTAAATACGGCTTAATCCATAGCTATGCCAATGAAACTATTCAGTCGACAAACACCACTTGAAAGCTCAGTATACACAGCACCTAAAAAGGGAGAAAGAGTAGTTTCACTTTACAAATTATTATGCCTAATGAGAAATGAGCAAGAGTCCCTGAGGATCGCCACCTGCCCCTGTTTAACTGAAGCCTTGTGTACCTGTCTTTGTCTTTAGAGCTTTTGGAAAGATGAATGGACATTGCCTCTCATTTTAAGAAAGCCGTGGCAAGGTCTGTTGGGAAGCATCAGTTTACCCCTCCTGCGCCTTCTGCTCCAGCAGCTTGGATCATGAGTAGCATCATCTTTAATGCTGACGGGTCCATCCAATATAAAGAAAAGTCCTATTTTTCTGCATCTGAAGCCCTAGATGCTTACATTGATGACTCTTACTTAAGCTGTGAGCCTCCTGACCTTAATGACACAAAGGTTAATGCGGATCAGAGCCCTCTTGAATTACGGGCTAAGCCCAACAGTGGTAAGCTTTCATTATTCTCAGAGTTTGGTTTTAAGTTCCTATAGCAAGCCGATGCTTCACGCGGGTATAGTCTCTGAAGGGTCCTCCCTGTTCACAATTTGACATTCTTTTTGTAAAGCTGTCGGGAAAATCTTAACGGTTTCCAAGCTTCTCCAGCGCTGGGTTCTTTTGGTTTGAGAGTTACTACAGTAAACCAATCAATGCTTTTATTAAATGAACTTTTCCTGGGGAAGTAAACACACATCTCACTGCAGGCAGTGAACCGAGGACAGGCCAAAGACGCAATGCCCTGCAAGTCTGACTTGGTGAACGTTTAGTTCAATGAGGACAACTGACGGGAGCCTGGCTCCAAAATTAGTCGGAGCATAGGCTACTTAGAGCAGCTATACCACTGGAAAGGAAAATCTCTCTCCCCCTCCAGAAACTGTGACTTCCCAGTAGGGGAGTGGTCTAGCGACTTCCTCTCCCCAGCAGGTGACTCTTGAGGTCACCCTTGGGTGACTCTTGAGTCCTCCACCTCTGTATGACAGAAAAGTAATGGACCCAATATTGTGCAGCGCTCCTTTGGGTAATCATAGCAGCTGGTGGTCCATGCCGTGCACAGAGGACAGGGCTCCACAGCAGTGTTAGCTGCAGACAGGTGAAGCTCTTCCTCTGGAGCCTGATTCCTTGGGCCCTGTGACTGAAATGTTAGCTGTGCAAATTGTCTCCTTTGTCATATCTTGTACTTCCCTGATTGCAGAGGGAACTAAGAGAAGGGTGAAATACTAGACATTGACGTATTTTCTGGCAGATGCTGAAAAGAGGAAGCTGTCACAGAGGTCGGGTGACCTCAAGGGTTGGTTTCCTCCCTGCTGATGACAGCTAGGTCAAGAAGAGCGGCTTTCACGCCCTGCTTTTAGTTTTCTTGTCAATAAGATGAGTACGTTGGACTTTATGAACACCATAATTTTGAAGCTATTTTGTGTAGATGGCTGGAAAATCACATGGGTCCACTCCAGCATATCAACCTTTCTCATTTAAAAGTGTCATTTGAAGACGATGACGAAACTCTGTCATGACATTAAACCCAAGTGTGACTCTAAATGTGCGGATGGCTTTGAAGGAACTAGGGAAATAAAGTTCTCAGGTTTTGGCTTCTCTTATCTTTTTTTTAAATATTTATTTATACAATATATGCCTGCAGGCCAGAAGAGGGCACCAGATCTCATTACAGGTGGTTGTGAGCCATCATGTGGTTGCCGGGAATTAAACTCAGGACCTTTGAAAGAGCAGGCATCTCTCCAGCCCTGGCTTCTCTTATCTTTATGAATAGAAATAGCAGTAATGCCACTGATAGGGAAAAATGTCTGTTCTTCCTCCAATCCAGTATTTTATAGACCGTGAGTCAGTATGCACAAAAGAATGACAGAACGTTATGCAAAACATTTTGGTTACCAAAATAAGGTGGTATTTATTATCACTTCTTAACGGTCTTAGACCATTAAGAAAAGATTTGCCATTTATTGCACCCTGAGCTTTGCAAAGTTAGAACAGATGAACCAGTTTCCTAGTGTTTTTCAGTGAGGATGCACACAGGAAGACATGGTCCCACACAATAAGAAACTACATCTCTTTATACTAACTCTCTGATTATAGTATTTGACATGGTCTGGTAAGTGGGGAGAAATGACATGGAGATCGAGTGTGAAAGCATGGTTAAGTGTCTATATTATCTATGCCATTGAATTGCAAAAGATATTGTAATTTATTCAGCAATCCTGCTGCTTTTCTTGCCAAGGATTTTCATGTTCTTTTCTTGAAGTTTCTGGTAGAGAGAGTTTTCGGGGTCAGTTCTTCTCCTTGAATGGTAACTGGCACTTGCTTGGGGCTTCTCTCAGGCAGTTCGTCTTCTCTGGGTCCTCCTGAGCTATTAGCTCCACGGGCTTCGTTGCCTTCATACTGCATTGTGAAGGAAAATGCAGTTCCTGCTTCCTGCTTTTCTGAAAACGTGGAAAGTAGATTCATTATAAGAAAATCTCTCAAAACAGAAATGAGTATAATTCCCATGCTAGTGAGAACTACTGTGGATAGCTCTCTGCAATTTGCTCCCCTTGGCATTCAAATGTGTAATAGAATCTCCTTATTATTACTTTCCCTACCAATCTATTTTTATGCTTATGATTCATATTATTAAGGTAGTATTACATTATATCTGACAGGATAGTCTCTGAGATTTGATTTATTTCCATTTCTACATGTACGGTGTTTTGCCTGCTTGTGTATCTGTGAGCCATGTGTATGCAGTACCTGTGGAGGCCAGAGACCATGTTGGGTCCCCTGGGCCTCAAGTTATTAGACACTGGTAGCCATGTAGGTGCTGGGAGTTGAGCCCTGGCCTTCTGGAATAGCAGCAGTGTTCCTAACCACTGAACTGTCTCTTCTTTCTCTGAGAATGTGGTTATTTTAACACATGCTATTATGTTACATGTTCATAAAGCTGTCAAGGTATTTTCTTAAGGTAAACTTCTAAGAATTAAGTTTCTGAACCAAAAAGACTGTACATTTCAATGATTAGATTTATCTTGTCAAATTGTTTCCCAGAAAGGACAAACAAACCTATTGTTATTTGTTCTGATCAAGAATGAAAGGGACTTTAATTCTCCATACCCATCTCCATAGATAATTCTCCATACCCACCTCCATAGATAAGTCCCCATACCCACCTCCATAGATAAGTCCCCATACCCACCTCCATAGATGCACAAACCCCTCTACTTCCCGACAGCTCACTGAGTAAATTTTGTCACCATGTTTGCTTAACATCTTGTTTTTAATCTTTTGTTCATGCCTAGTATTAGTCTTACTTGATGCTTATGCCCTGAAACCCTTAATTCATCCAGAATTATGTTGTCAGTAGATGTGATGGCTCCTTAACTGCTTTGCAGAATAATTGCAGTGACCACTGTTATCAAATTCCAAAGCCCCATTACCCTCAGTCTAGAGCCTGAATTTTTATCCCATGATCTATATGTATCATTTCTGCGCTATCCTCATTATTTCAATTACAGTAACTGTTGGATATCTTAGTTGGTTACTGGACTGCAAGGTTTGGGAGTCTTACATATTCTCTCATTCTTGCAAATGGACGTTAAAGCCATTCTTTGCAACTTTCAAAGACTGGTTTCTGAGTTCCTTCTGTTAGATCTCATGGGCCCTGTCTTGATCCCCTCCAACATTGCTCCAACATTGCTTCAGCTGGGGAGAACTCGCTAAGCCTAAATCTGCAGCATTTCTGTGAGTAATAATCCACTGTCTTCCATATAAGACTTGGCTTTAGCTCCTGCTTAACAGTCCACTTCATATTCTCTCGGTTACAAAAATACATACACACACACGCACACACGCATGTGCACACACACATATACATGCATACATACACACATATGCATGCATACACACATATACATGAATACACACATATATATGCATGCATACACACTTATGCATGCATACACATATATATCCATACACACATATACATGCATACACACATACACATGCATACACACATATACATGCATACACACATACACATGCATACACACATACACATGCATACACACATGCATGCATACACATATACATCCATACACACATATACATGCATACACACATATGCATGCATACACACATATACATGCATACACACATATACATGCATGCACACATATGCATGCATACACATATGCATGCATACACACATATGCATGCATATACACATATACATGCATACACACACACACACACGAGACACACTTTTCCATCCTAAGCTGCATCTAGCCAATGGGATGCACCAGATACAAGGTGCCCATCTGTCTGTCTGTCTGTCATTCTGTCTGTCTCATGTTTTTGTTGGCTGGAGTGCTCTTCTCCCATCCCCCCTGATCTCTGGCAGTCTTCTTTCCCACCTCAATTTAGATGTCACTTTCCCTGGCACCTCTCTCCTCCCTGCAATGTCTAGTTTATTGCTCCTGCTATGACCATGCCTCCCCTTAGCGCCTGTAACACCTCATAGAATGGCATTTAACACTGAATTATAAGAGCCTAGTCACTGGCTTGTCTCCCTCAGCGGAGTGATGGGGCCATCTAAGCTCCCAGTTTTGTTGGAACTGCTTGTTCATTTTGCTGCTTCGTAGGCCTAGCCCTGGGGGTAGCACAGTCAGTTCTGGAGCGATGTTCCCGTGCCGTGTTGCTGTGTCTACAGCCACACAGATTTGTTGGTTTCTCTTTCCCTTCAACTGGGGAAATACCCATGTCTACCAAAGTATTTCTGTAAGAACTATTGCTCTCCACTTGGAAGCCATAAGCAATAATAATAGTAATTAAAAGGGGACATGAAGTCATGACAGTGATAGGTTAATGAGACCCAGTGGGGAATTGGAAGGAGGTCATGGGGGTACACATATGACAATTTCAAAGACTAAATAAAAATACTATATTTAAAAAAGAACGTTAGCTTTCCTCTGTGTTGTTTAAATTACCGGTATATTTTGATTTACTTATTCTGTCCTTGTACTTCTCCTCTGAGCCAACATGGTCTGCTTGGTGCCCGGTGCTGATGCTGAGGACATTCTCAGGCATGTCCAGAGTGAGACTGAGGAGGGAGAAGGGGAACACCCTCAGTTCTAATTGAAACACTTCTCTTAGGCTTTCCTTGAATCAGCTTCTCATAAGTCTATGCCCAGCTCTTCTTCCCTTGATCTGATGTCTATGGTGTTTTCATGAGGCTGGCTCCCATGGTCTCCTATGTTCAAATATTGATCTCCATGTGGTGGAAATGTTTGGGAAGGATTAGGAGGTGTGTCCATTCACTGAGGGTGGACTTTATGGTTATCTTTCTGACTTGTGCCTGTGGATCAGGATATAAACTCTCAGCTACTTCTCCAATGTCATGCCTATTGCCATGCTCCCATCCATGATGCTTCCATGTTGACCATGGACTGTAAACCTCTGGAACTGTGAGTACCAATAAATGTTGTCTTTTTTTTCTTTCAATACAGTGTTTTACTGTGTTGTGTAGTCCTGGCTGTCCCAGAACTCT
>NC_022024.1:2316839-2325315 GCF_000317375.1 Microtus ochrogaster
CCTGGAGATATATATATATATATATATATATATATATATATATATATATATATATGTTGCCATGGTCATGGTGTCTTGCTGAGGTATCTTATTAAGTTACAAGAAAAGTAACCCTTTCAGCCATCTCTAAAGACCAGCCCCACTAGTTCTGACCTCCCTACTGGTACTTTATGAACATCTTCACAGATATTCGCATGTCCCACATTTGATTGCTATGTTGTTTTTTTTTTTACTTTGTCTTTCCATGAGTCGCCCCCAGTGTCTCAGTTATTAACACTCCCACAGGCTGGGGGAACTAAGTAGTAGAACTAAACTGGCAGATGACCCTGAAGGATTAATCTCTTGATGCGACAGATAAGGCTGTGTTTGTCTAAAACATGGACTTCAATTACTGTGTCTACTGTGAACACCTAGTGATCGGCTTCTCATGGCATTCTGCAAGTATTGCACAGAAATCTGGGGCTTCTGCTGGCAAGAAGTCAGACACACTTACCTTCAAGTTTCATCGTCTTCATTCCTTGTCACGCCCTTGTCTTGTCTGAGGAACCTTCTTCCGACACCATCAAGGGTTTTGCATACTTTTTCTGGGAACTTTTTGTCTGCTTTTCTTAGAAGTAAAATGATTTTCCTTTGCTGGAAAATTGTGCCTTGCAATATCTAGAGCGAGGAGTCTCTCAGAAGATCATGGTAAAATGTGAGCGCCTTTTACTTGGAACATTAATCCCTTCAATCCTCTCCTTCCTCAGCGTTTTTGCTCCTACCCGGAGAAAATGATCCAACAGTGCTTTAGCCGGCTCTTGTGCGGATGAGAAAATTGTTCTTGTTCCACAATAATAAAAAATATGACTATTGAAGGTATACTGATGTGCAAGCCAAAATAGGGTGTCAATGGATGCATAGAAGAAAACAGTTTAGCATTTCTTAAAACCAGCTGTGAGTCTGTTTGAGCCTTTCATGCTACTTTTCATACCTCTGGGGCAATCTGTCCTGTAACCTCTTTGCAGTTTTGAGGTTTAGAAAGAGAGTCTGTTCAAAAGTCATCTTATTATTCTAAAGATGATACATTAACTTCCAGCCTACTCTCCTTTGAGGCTGAACTGACAAGCCCCCTGGATGTAACAGTTAAGGAATACTAAGTAACAGGTGTGAACTTGCGGGCAATCATGGTTTCTGTTCTGAAAAGCCATGAACCCTGGCTTCCAAAACCTCATGGTTTGAGGAAAATTTAAGTAAACATGACAGCCACAGTCATACCACAGTGTAGTAAATACCAGCAGGGAAACATATGATGGGTTCCTGAAGCTAGAGACCAGCACCAGGATGCAGAGTGGGAAGCTCCATATATACATAGTCCTGCTAAAATGTGAAGGCCAAGTAGAAGATGGCAAGCTGGAAGATAATGGATGCAAGCACTCCAGGGAGAGATGCATGACAGGGGAGGCCAGCAACGCACACACGCACATGCTCACACACACACACACGTGCGCGCGCACACACACACACACGGGTGTGACAGGGAGAAGCCAGCACACACACACACACACACACACACACACATAAGAGCATGACTTAGAGAAACCAACATACACACACACAAACAGAAACACACACAAGAGTGTGACGTGGGGAAGCCCACACACATACACAAACACACAGAAGAGTGTGACACAGAGAAGTCAGGAAACACACACACACACAAGAGCGTGACACAGAGAAGCCAGCATGCGCGCGCACACACAAGAGCATGGTAATGACAGAAGATGGGCAGAAAGTAGGAGGTGCTTGTTCCTGTCTCCTGAAAGGCTGTTTCAACTTCTATTTTAATTCTGCTAATATTAGTCTGCTTCTATATTCACCCAGTTTCTTGCACAGTTTTGCTTGTTTTCGTGTGTTTTTAGTAGAAAAGGTAGCCACAAGAACATTGGCTGCAGATGTTTCTTATACACCTGATCTCTGAGACCTTAGGTTCTCATATTAGAAGATGGAAGTGTTAAAGAAAATTAGGTAAGAATTTGAGGATTCTTCAAGTAGGCAGTTTGGGCTGGGTTACTTATAACCCTTTTTCTATGGCTTCTTCGAACTTCCACAGTCCTCGCTGAAGCTTTCCATGGCCTAGCTAATGGCAAAAGTCACTTTGACCTGCCACCAGGCCTTCTTGGCCCTTTCAGCTGGGTCTCCACCTCTGTGCAGGAGCTCCTGTGGGCTCTTCTCCCGCCACTCCATCTGTGCTGCAGGTCCTGTGCACACACTAACTCCATGCCCACTTCCTGGAATTCTCCCTGCAGTATGTATACCCGTTTGCCCAGATTGCATATCACCCTTCAAAATGCAAAGCTCAGCCTCTTGAGAGACCTTCCAACTTTTTCTTTCCTCCACGCTTAACACCCTGCCATGCTACCCAAGTATTCTTATGGCTGTCCTCTACCAGTAGTGATGGCCTTAGTACCGCCTTAGGTAAGGTTCCCCAAGGTTGCTTAGGGAAGAAAGGGTATTTTGGCTCATCATGTCAGGACAGAAACTGAGGTAAGGCAGGGACCTGGAGGCAGGAGCTGATGCAGAGGCCATGGAGGGATGCTGCTTACTGGCTTGCTCCTTATTGCTTGCTCAGCCTGCTTTCTTACAGAACCCAGAACCACCATCTGAGGGATGGCACCACCTACCATGAACTGGGCTATCCCCTATCAATCACTAATTAAGAAAATGTAATTTATGTTAATTAATAAGTCTACAGTCTTGCCTGCTTATGGCCCTGTCTTCTGGAGACATTTTCTGAGTTGAGGTTTCCTCCTCGATAGATGGTGTCAAATTGACCCAAATCTAGCCAATACAATTGCCTACTGCCAATTCTCTGCATATCATAAAATATCATGTATATTACATGCCTAGTCATATAACGCTGATAGCTCTGTCTCACTCTTATTGTGTGTCAGGGAACTACTGTGTATTAAGTTCACATTGTGCCATTTTGTTCTCACAACCAAACTGTGAGGTGTTATCTCTAAGTTTACAGAGACACTCCAAGGAGAGGCAATATATAAAATGCCAAGAAGCACTCAGCTACAGATAATCCCCTTGGTTTTACTCCAACTTCTCTGTGCCTACTTTGGCCAGCACTAGAAAGAGAGAAAATACCCCGAGACTCATTGTAGACGTGATTATCTGAGTTTCAAAGATGGTCACAAATGGACAGACTCAAAGCCATGTCTTAATCCTTGGTTTATCTTAATAAAACACAATTAAGGAGCAGGAGCTGATCCAAAAAAAGAAAAAAAGAAGAAGAATAAAAGCCTTTAAATTGTAGGGAACAGCAAGGGCTTGGCTGAGTAGCTCTGGCATTGGCAACTATTGAGAACATTATTATTGAAATCACCTTTAAGGCAGTGAAGGAGGAACACAGACACAGGGCAGCTCTCAGGGCACTGGACTCTGAGAACTAAGCTGGGTTTGTTTCCACACTCTGCCTGCCTGATAACTCCAGCCAGCTGGCTTAGTGTCTCGCTCTCTCTTCTCATATGAAGCAGAGAAAGTACTAACTGTCAAGGATGCTGTATTGCAAGTTAAATGATCTATGTGAACACACTCAGAATGGATACATGTGATGTCATCACCTTCTCCAGAATTATCTATTTACCTGTGGAATAAAATGTAATATACAGCATTTCTTAGTGACTTTGGATTTTTTTTAACTATTTCCTCTCCCTCAATTCTATAAAAATTACGACTATGTTTTCATAGGGACAATTCCTCTTCCCGAGTATTGGGAAAACCGTCTATATTGGGTGCAGCATGGGCCTACGTGCCCCTAAGACCCAACCTATGCAATGAAGACCATTGGTTGCACTACACAGCACAACATTGTTACTGTTCACAGTGCGTTTATACTGGCATGGGATGGGTAGTACTTCTAGTGAAGTTATGGTTTATGTATCCACTCTCTTAGGCAGTACAAGTTATGTATTGTGTCCGAATTTGGCTTAATTACCTATCCCAGTTACATCTGAAACTTGAAATTTTACACTCTATGTTCTCCCTTTCCTCTCTGTTCTGCACTGGCATATGATAGACATTTGTTTACATTGGGAGATTGCATGAAGAAGCTAATAGGACCAGGAGAGCTCAGGAGATCTACAGAGACTTGCAAGGCCCTGCTAAAAAGCTGGTTCCCAGGGGCCTTGACTTTTAATGGAAAAATAAAAGTGGGGTATCATTAAACTAAAAGAAATTACTCAACTCTCCTACCTTTTGTAAATTTGTTCAAAAACGCCTAAGAACACAGGAAGAAAGGTTTGAGACTGTTAGCAGAAAGTGCTGAACTGTGGTGAACAAAACAAGGGAAATATAAACTTCAGATATTGCCGTCAATTTAACTTTTGATTGTTGACATATTATTATATACAGGTGCTTATATGTACTTTAAAGACTAATAGGATGTTAGTGAACCTGCACCCAACTCTAAATCTATGCTGTTGATAAGCAGGTGAAGCCCTCCTACAATTGTCAAGGATTTCACCCACTTTTAGCTCTCCAACTGTTTTCAATCTTCTCTTAAATTCATTGTTTATCTGTTGTACGGTAGAGTTTTTCTCCAGGGCACATACTGCACGGTGGCCTTGCTGTGTGGGTGTGATCTCTGTGGCTTTGCTTGTACTCCCCACGGCAGACAGCTTCTGTGCACGCTCATCAACAGTGTGGGTTCTGTCTCTTCACTCTTTATGTATGCACGTGCACATGTCTGATGGGTTCAGTGACGTGTGCATGCACACATATGAGCAGATGTGTGGAGGTCACAGGTCGATGCCTGGTCTATTTCTGTCTCTCTCCACCCTGTTTCTTGAGACTGAGTCTCTCACTGAAGTTGGAGCTCAACTTGCCTAGACTGGCTAATCAGTGAACTCCAGAGAACTGTCCGTGTCTTCCACCCCAGGTGAGATCACAGACATGAGCCTCCCCGTAGGTTCTTGGACAACTAACGCAGCTCCTCCTACTTGCACAGCGATTTCTCAGCGTCAGCATTCTGCCACTCTTAGCTTTTACTCTGCTCAGGCTGCCATGGGAAAAGTCCATCAAACGGGCAGCTAAACAACAGATTTATTTTTCACAGTTCTGGATGCTGTAAAGTCCAAGATCAAGTTCTAGCAAGACCATTTCTATTCCTGACTCATGAGAAGATCACCTTCTCTCCATGTGCTCAAGAGGCAGAAGTCCCTGGTGCCTGTCTTACTTTTATGAGCATGAAGATTCTCTTTGGTCAGACACCATCCATGTTGGTGGGCTCACTTAATCCTAGTCAGCTTCTCAAAGGTTCTAACTCCAGTGTAACCACATGGTAGGGTGGGGCTGGTAGACTGGCAATATATGAATTTAGGGCTTGGGGGACACAGTTCAGTCCACATCAATTGCAAATACTTGCAACTGCTGGAGGTTTGCTTTGATTTGCTTTGTCTTTCATTATAATACTATAGAAAGTTTCTCGTTGAACTAATTATGTTTCCAATACAATAGCATTTAGACACACGGACATTGTTGTGTGATTCTCATGATAGTCTGTGTTCAAGCTGCTTAATTTTCTCAAACTGAAGCACATAGATTATAGACAATTCCTTCCCTGCTTTTTCTCTCCATGGATTTAGCTATTTTTTATGACAAAATAAATAATCATGTGATATTTGTTGTTCAGTGCCAGGGAAATTTCACTTAGCCTATGGTCTACAAGGGTCATCCATTTTTAATCTGAATAATATTCCACTATCATTCCATTTCAATCTCTACATCGATTAAGCCAGCCCTGGAACATTTCCTCCATGATTGGCTGCAAGAAGTAATTCATCTATGAACACCATTGTACAGATATTTTCTTAAAACCCTCCTTTAAATCATATGGGGCCTCCATTTTTGTGATTGGCTTCTGACACTTTCCTAGATGTCTCAACTGCTGTCCTTTGAAAGAGCAGCCAGTGTTCTTCAGCACTGAGCCACCTCTCCTCCCCAGAGATATATTTGTAATCCCCAGTTAAAGCAGACATGGCCATTTAATAAGATTCAAAGAACACGAGAGTGTTTAATGTTCAACTTGGAACTTCATTAACACTGATTTCTTGGGTTAGGCTATGTGATGTGCCCAATACTGTTCGATTCCTCACTGCTTGTCTTCATGGAACATACAGTCTGTGGTGGAGAAAGACAAATGACCAAGTGAATGAATGTCATCATATCTGCTTCACTAAAGGCAGTGACTGGGGAGGAAAAAGAAAGTCCTGTTTTGGAGAATTGAGAAGTCTTGCCCCTGCATGGATTATGTCAGAAGTAATGATGATACACACTTGTCAGCAAAGTGTGACTCGGAGACCAGAGGCCCCACAGATGGAGTTCCCAGCCTAAATCTGTCAGAAGTTCTGAAAACTGGGTGAGGATCATTTCAGCTGTCAGCTAAGAATGTGAAGTAAATACGATAACTTGCATGCGCCCTTCATCTTAAAAACGTCCCATGATTCTGAGCATCTGAAAGGTTTTGCTATATTAAATCTCTCAAGAAAGACTGCTCAAAAATCAAAGAAGATGATATATTCAAATTTTCCTAAAGACAAAGGAGCATAATTCACTTCTGAACCTGATTCTTAAGTCTATGTCCCAGAAAGAGTCATTTTTCATCATTTCAAATAAAACCAACTTCAGATTCCAACCGAAGCACTTGTAAATGGAGAGCCATTTGTGAAGGCTCTCGCTCTAGCTCGGATGACTCTGCGGAGAAGGCTGTGAAGCCAGCCTTCCATGGTTGGCTACAGAGAGCAAAGCACTCAAATTGCTAAGTAATACTATAGATTTCAGAATTTATATGTATCTTTAACGCTAGTCTCATAAAAAGAATGATTATTTAACAGTCTAAATTCCTGGAGACAGTTTTCCTAGTGGGGAAAATGTAACGTGAACTGTCATAGCCCTTTATCTACGGATATTAAAATGTAAATTTCTACCTTGGAGCACGTGGAAGAAATCTTTTCATGGGATGAATCCTAAATTAAGGGTGGCAGGTGATTGTGATTCATCACTCCCTGTTAGCAGCAGAGGAAATGGAGAAGCCTTTCCTACTTAATGGAATGTAGCAGAACGCGGAGGAGAAATGCAAAGCCAGCCCATTTTTAAAGTCAAACTTAAACCACTTCACATCTTCCTGAAATCCTAAATGAACGCATATGAATCGTGTGCCTTTCATTTCTCTGACGGGGGCCCTGGACTTTGACATTCTTGAATGTAAGTTCAAGCTCTTCAAACAAAGTGCTTAGAGCATCGTTTGGGGATCGTTTGGGATGGAGGAAGCCTGAGATTGTGTAAATTGTGGTCAAAGGCCACACTGAAGAGAAGGTAAGGACATCACCCATGGAGCCCAGTGTCTCAGATTCCTAGTTCAAATTTCATTCTGTCAAGGCAGCTTTAGAAATGGCAGCGATGTCTTTAGCATCAAGAACTTTTTATTCTTCTAGGTCATGAACTTGAGTGAGGAACTTAGGGGTGTGAGTTGAAGGGTAGAGAATTGGGGAAGCATAATCAAAATACGTGTAATATGTATATGAAATTGCCAAATAATAAATAAAAATATGTTTTTTTAAAAAAATTGCTCTTTATTCTGTACTATGCTAGAATTTTCAATCTTTTTTATTGATTTTATTGAGCTCTACATTTTTCTCTGCTCCCCTCCCTACCTTTTCCCTCCCCTTCAGCCCTCTTCCAAGGTCTCCATGCTCCCAATTTACTCAGGAGATCTTGTCTTTTTCTACTTCCCATGTAGATTAGATCCATGTATGTCTCTCTTAGGGTCCTCATTGTTGTCTAGGTTCTCTGGGATTGTGATTTGTAGGCTTGTTTTCTTTGCTTTATGTTTAAAAGCCACTTATGAATGAGCACATATGATAATTGTCTTTCTGGGTCTGGGTTACATCACTCAATATGATGTTTTCTAGATCCATCCATTTGCCTGCAAATTTCAAGATGTCATTTTTTTCTGCTATGTAGTACTTCATCGTGTAAATGTACCACATTTTCCCTATCCATTCTCCGGTTGAGGGGCAATTAGGTTGTTTCCAGGTTCTGGCTATGACAAACAATGCTGCTATGAACATAGTTGAGCACATGTCTTTGTAGTACAATTGAACATCCTTTGGATATATACCCAAAGGAGGTATTATTGGGTCTTGAGGAAGGTTGTTTCCTAACTTTCTGATAAATGGCCACACTAACATCCGAAGGGGCTGTACCATCTTGCATTCCCACCAGCAACGCAGGAGTGTTCCCTTTACCCCAGAACCTTTCCAGCATAAGTTGTCATCAGTGTTTTTGATCTTGGCCATTCTTACAGGTGTAAGGTGGAATCTCAGGAGTTGTTTTGATTTGCATTTCTCTGATGGCTAAGGATGTTGAGCATTTCCTTAAGTGTCTTTCAGCCATTTTATATTCCTCTGTTGCGAGTTTACTATTTAGGTCT
>NC_022024.1:2325415-2339055 GCF_000317375.1 Microtus ochrogaster
TCTGTAGACCAGGCTGGTCTCGAACTCACAGAGATCCGCCTGCCTCTGCCTCCCGAGTGCTGGGATTAATGTATTCCCTTTTTAAATTGGATTATTTGTTCTTTTGATGAGCAATTTCTTGAGTTCTTTGTATATTTTGGAGACCAGACCTCTGTCTGATGTGGGGTTGGTGAAGATCCTTTCCCATTCTGTAGACTGCAGTTTTGTCTTGTTGACTGTAATCCTCTGCTTTATAGAGCTTTTCAGTTTCAGGAGGTCCCATTTATTAATTGTTTCTCTCAGTGTCTGTGCTATTGGAGTTATATTTAGGAAGTAGTCTCCTGTGCCAATGTGTTCAAGTATACTTCCCACTTTCTCTTCTATGAGGTTCAGTGTGGCTGGCTTTATGTTGAGGTCTTTGATCCCTTTGGATTTGAGTTTTGTGCATTGTGAATGATATGGATCTATTTTCATTCTTCTACATGTTGATACCCACTTGCCAATGGATATCAATGCCAGCACCATTTGTTGAATATGCTTTCTTTTTTCCATTTGATATTTTTTTGCTTCTTTGTCAAATATCAGGTGTTCGAAGATGTGTGGATTGATATCTGGGTCTTCTATTTGGTTCCATTGGTCCTCCTGTCTGTACTTATGCCAATACCAGGCGGTTTTCAGTATTGTAGCTCTGTAGTAGAGTTTGAAGTCAGGGATTGTGATGCCTCCAGAAGTTCTTTTATTGTACAGGATTGTTTGGCTATCCTGGGTTTTTTGCTTTTCCATATGAAGTTGAGTACTATTCTTTCGAGGTCTGTGAAGAATTTTGCTGGGACATAGAATTTTTCAGTCTTAAAAGTGATCTTAAATATTGAGATAGCTAGCCGGGCGGTGGTGGCGCACGCCTTTAATCCCAGCACTCAGGAGGCAGAGGCAGGCAGATCTCTGTGAGTTCAAGGCCAGCCTTGTCTACATGAGCTAGTTCCAGGACAGGAACCAAAAGCTACGGAGAAACCCTGTCTCGAAAAATCAAAAAAAAGATTAAGATAGCTTTATTTCCGCTATAGAAACTCATAGATTTTACTTTGCCTTTTAGGGGATATTTGGCTTTTTTGTTTTTTTTTTAATCAAAATATTAGGAATAATTTTATTTTTAAAAAATTTTTTTAAAACTTTATTAATTTGCATTTATATCATGCTTTAAAGTAAAACTGATTCAATAATGTCACTTATTTTCATTAAGTCAATAATTGAATTCCTCACACATTTATAGTAAAAATCCCAAGGCTACAAATGGAAAAAATATTATACTGAACAGATTCACTAGGCACCTTTATGCCAGAGTAAGCTATAAAAGACAAGATAACCTCCTCAGGAACAGAAGAGCCAAGCTACAAAGAAGATCCTCAGACCAGATTAACTGCCTGGAAGAAGCAGCAGAAACTGGCCAAAAAGATTTAGAGCAACAGAGGTGTACTCATATGCTTCTCTCTACCTGCCAGTTTTCAAATAACCACTCAGAGGCTTAGCATTAATTACAAATGCTTGACCAATAGCTCAGGCTTATTATTAGCTAACTCTTACACTTAAATTAACTTTAGGGGATATTTGAACTTGTTCCTTAAACTTCCTGAACTTCAGTTTCCTTATGTATAAAATGAATCGGTGTCAGTTCATAAGGAACATAGGTCCCCTCATAGACCATGTGTGTTAAACTTTATCCATGCATTAACTGATAAGAGCAGGGATATATGCAGTTATGTCAAAGTTTGGGACCTTGGATTTGACTATGTATTTCCAGGAATTATAAAATCACGTCAGACTGCACATAACTGTTTGTGTGTGTGCTTCCTCCATAAATCCTCATCTTCCAGAACTCTCTCACAGTGGTTTGTGGCTTAACTAACATCTGACCCAGTGATTTAATGTGGATAGTGTTTATCAGCATAGGGTTTGTTCTCTCTAGAAGCAGTAAAGGAGGGAGGGGACAGATGTGGCTCTAGGCACCTCCCAGGGGAGAGGACATCTTAGCATCTAACCCCAGTGGCATCACCACCCCTAAGGTTCCCATTCTATTCATCTGCCCATTACCCATGAAGCTATGAGTATATCTTGTCTCTCGATGCAATTATTTTTGGACCTGTAACAACAAGGCTGTTCCTGCATCAGCATTCTTGGGCACGGGCTCTCTCAGCTCCCTGATACATTTCTCACCTCTTATAAATGGGAACACACTTGGTGTGCTGACAATCCAAGTTCCTACACCAGCCAAGCAGAAGACCAGAATGAGAGCCATGGTTAAAAGTCACTGTGGTACTGAGAGTCACTTTGGAAGTCCGGGCAGGAGAGAGGGTCCTGAGAGACCCACAGAACTGCCCTTCTATTTTCATTTCAAGCCTACCTCCTAAGATTGCATAGGATGAAATAAAACAATACATGGGACATACTCTGCAGCCCAGTGCATATTAGCAGGGTTGATGTGTTTGGCTTTTGTGCTATCACTTCAAACAGTCACCCTTTGCATTGTCATAGGAAGTTCAGAATCAGCTGGTTCACACAGTGGGTCCATTCTTCTGTAGTAGTGATGTTATTGCATGCCCCTTTCCCTTTGTGACATTGAAGATCAAATGCCCATTATAGTGGAGCATTGTATTAACAATAGAGAGAAGGGCTTAGTCAATGGGGGAAGCAATTGTAACAACAAAAGCAATTATACTCTATTGATGCCTTTGATCTGACTATTAGAGTCACTACAAAGGCTGGAGAGAAAGGTGAAATTTCTCCCTTGTCAATGAGCTTCTGGGTCCTATCTGAAAACCACCCCTAATATCTCTTTTATCGGGACAGTAGGCAGCATCAATGAGAAAATACTTGTTTAGCACCTCTGAGATTTAAGATGCTTGATGAGAGAAAGTTGAACTAGAAGTAACCCAGATCTAGTGATTTCCCAGTCAATTCAGTGCCCAAGGAAATTTCAACTACTCCATTATAGCAATAAAAGGTCTTCCATTTTCCCTCCCTATTGTTCCTAGAATTGTCCCAGCAAACATCTCCCACATGTATGGGGCTTTTATTTTGGAGAAGCATTTTAGGCACTTTCTTCTCTAAGAGTAATTCCTGCAAAATCTTTAGAGTAGGCATTTATTTTTCCTATCTGAGAGCATCCAGTAGCCACATTAACGGAGTGATGAGATTCTAAGCAGTTTTGGTGTATGCTTTGAAAGTTACCAGATTATTCCATGGCTCTCTTCCACATAGTCTCATGTGGAAGACTATGCCAAAGCTATGCCCAGCTATATTTAGGGTGCTTACTCCCAGGGAGCTCAGGAAGGCATCTGTCATTCTGCTTCCAACTGACTTCTTGGGGCCTTACCTTTCATCCATCACATGGAATTCATTCACTTGCTCACACATATTTTACTTGGCCTAAGATCCAAAGTCTCTATTTTCCTATATCACAAGGGTTTCCGTTCTTTGAATCAAGAGACTAGAAGGAAAATCCCAGAGAAGCTGTGTTGGACAAGATGGATTCTGAAGTGTTTTTATCCCCCTCAGTACCTAGCCAATAGGTATAGTTGCCAAATTAATGGAGAGAGAGAGAGAGAGAGAGAGAGAGAGAGAGAGAGAGAGAGAGAGAGAGAGAGAGAGAGAGAGAGAGAGAGAGAGAGAGAGAGAGAGAGAGAGAATGAATGTGTCCAAAGCTCTACAAACACTGCCTATGTTTTGACCAAGCGAGAGGCGGAAACTGGGGGACTTTGGGGGGACAAGCACTCTAAATTAAACCTCAGCTGTGCTGTATGCAGTGATAATCTTGGAGCATTGTCCACGCGGAATTTCAATGGAGGAATATGAAAGATGAATGAATTTGCAAGCTTTCGAGTGGAGGCTCCATGTGTATTCAAAGCATTCGCTGTCTCGTGCAAGAAGGTCAGCATTTCTAGATGAAAACAGGCCCGGCGTGGCTTAGTAACTAGCTCTTCAGGATTTGCTTTCAGCCTGTAAGTCAAGTGACTTTTCATTGTTTGTAAGAAATATATTTTAGTGCATTGTTTTAGATTTGGATTAATAATCAACTGTGGCAGTTTCCCAACGTGCTTTTTTTCCCCCTCTTAACATTGCAGCTCTTTTCTGGAAAGTGTCTCCCATATAAAAAGATTCTAGCTGGATCTTCACTTGAATTAAAGCTTCAAAGCAAATATTATGACTGAAGATTATAATTAAGAAGTACTAGTCACTAAAGTCACAGCCTAGAGGAAGTCAAACGCTTGTGAGTAGGGAAGACAGCCTGCTGTGGTGGAGCCTCTGCCCTCTGTGGCCCTGGGCAGAACTCAGCAGGGACACTCCCAGTAACCCCGCACCCGAGAGAAGGCAGCTCCTCCGTGGCTTCAGCTTTCCCCAGTTGTGTCATCCAGGCCTGTCAGCACTGCCTGCTCAGAATGGGAGGGACTTCAGTGGGCCATCTAAGAATTTGTGTGGGCATTCTGACAATATCCTAAGGCCAGTATTTCCATATGGAGTAAGCTGCCTCATGTAGGCCAAAATACTACCATGCAACCCAGAATGTTCGCATGTAGAATATGAAAAATGGACACGGAGTTAAATTTTGTTTGCTGGTGCATATGCGTGGAATAAAGGAGGAGCAGAGACTCGGATGCTATCTTCTGTCAGAGTTGCTGTAGCATTTTCTAAATGATGACATTCGGCAAGTAGCTACTGGGTCCCTACTAGGTGTTTCTGGGCATCTAACAGTGGAAAACTGCCTCCGTTTAGTGGCAGGAAAGATGTTTTTTAAAAAATAGGTGTTGATGAAGATGCTCTCTTTTTTCCATTGTATACTTTTAGCTCCTTTATCGAAAATCAGGTGTTCATAGGTTTGTGGGTTAAAGTCAGGGTCTTCTATTCGATTCCATTGGTCGACTTCTCTGTTTTTATGCCAATACCAAGCTGTTTTCAATACTGTAGCTCTGTAATAGAGTTTGAAGTCAGGAATGGTAATGCCTCCAGACAATCCTTTATTGTATAAGATTGTTTTGGCTATCCTGGGTTTTTTGTTTTTCCATATAAAATTGATTATTGTCTTCTCCAGATCTGTGAAGAATTTTGATGGAATTTTGATGAGGATTGCATTGAATCTATAGATTGCTTTTGGTAGAATTGCCAATTTTTCTATGTTGATCCTCCCAATTCAAGAGCAAGATGCCCTCAATGGAAGAATGGATGAATAAAGTATGGAATATATACATATTAGAGTATTACTCAGCAGTAAAAAACAAGGACTTCTTGAATTTTTCATACAAATGGGTGGAAATAGAAAACACTATCCTGAGTGAGGTAAGCCAGACCCAAAAAGAGGAACACGGGATGTACTCACTCATATTTGGTTTCTAGCCATAAATAAAGGACATTGAGTTTATAATTCGCGATCCTAGAGAAGCTAAATAAGAAGGTGAATCCAAAGACAAACATATAGGCATCCTCCTGAATATTAACCTTCATCAGGCGATGAAAGGAGACAGAGACAGAGACCCACATTGGAGCACCGGACAGAAATCTCAAGGTCCAAATCAGGAGCAGAAGGAGAGAGAGCACGAGCAAGGAACCCAGGACCGCGAGGGGTACACCCACACACTGAGACAATGGGGATGTTCTATAGGGAACTCACCAAGGCCAGCTGGCCTGGGTCTGAAAAAGCATGGGATAAAACCCCACTTGCTGAACATAGCGGACAATGAGGACTACTGAGAACTCAAGAGCAATGGGTTTTTGATCCTACTGCACATACTGGCTTTGGGGGAGCCTAGGCAGTTTGGATGCTCACCTTACTAGACCTGGATGGAGGTGGGTGGTGCTTGGACTTCCCACAGGTCAGGGAACCCTGACTGCCCTTCGAGCTGATGAGGGAGGGGGACTTGATTGGGGGAGGGGGAGGGAAATGGGAGGCGGTGGCGGGGAGGAGGCAGAAATCCTTAATAAATAAATAAATTTTAAAAAAAATTTAAAAAAATGGGTTTTGAGGAGATGGCTGAGCAAGTAAAGGTATCTGCTGCCAACCTGTGGGTCTGAGTTGGATGTTTGGAACTCAAATGGGAGAAGGAGAAAACCAACACATCTATGTAGCATGATTTCTAATTGGTCTTAATAATAAAAACCTGGAGTCAGATATTAGGGGGTGAAAGGTCAGAGAAGCAGAGCAGACAGCCACTAGAGTTCCTATCTCTGAGAAATCCTCAGACCAAATGGGGTATCCTTTCCTCAGACTGAATGCCATCTCTATGAAACCTCAGACTGAATCCTGAGCTCCTGTCGCCTCCCACGTTACGTTCCTCTCTCCGCCCAGCCATATCACTTCCGGTCTCTACCTCCCTAGTGCTGGGGTTAAAAGTGTGAACTATCACTACTTGACTCTGTTTCTCTTTTAGATGGATTCAATCTCATGTAGATGAGGCTCGCCTTGAAGTCACAGAGGTCCATCTGCCTATGCCTCCAGAGTGCTGGGATCAAAGGTGTGTGGTACCACTGTCTGGCCTCTAGTGGCTTAGTGGCTTAGCTCTGCACTCTGAACTTCAGGCAAGCTTTATTTGTTAGATCACAAACAAAATATCACCGCGCATCTGTGCACGTGCACACACTTAATAAATAAAAGTTTTAAGAATATTTTTAAATGACCAAAATAGATGGCTAGTTCTAAATTATTATAGTCCGTATACCTTTTGACTAGGCCCCATTGACATTTAAACTGGATGAGTCTTCAATGGATGGAGCTTTCTGTACATTATAGAATATTAAACAACATTTCTGGCCTCTACCCACAAGATGCAGACTGCAACCTCCCACCCAGTTGTGACAATCAAAAATATCCAGGGTGCTATCGGATGCCCCCCCCCCAAAATACAGCAGGCAGTTTCAGAGCACAGAACAAGGAAATCAAACCTAAGCTGAGAAAGCTGTCCCATAGAAACCATGATGGCACTGGGTTGAGAAGCTGTTACATAGGAATCGTGGTGGCACCAGGTTACAGTATGACTGTAGACTGGGAACGGGGGAGGGAGACTAAAAAAAGGAATGAGCTCTCTCAGGTTTCTTTCTGTGGGCTCTCTGTTTGTATTATGTGTGGGATCCCCTTTAGGGCAGAGAAGCCCGGCCACCCTGTGAACAATCTCATGCCTCCTGTGCAGACGGAACATGGACGCACTCTGGCCGTTTTGTTGAAGTGATACTACATACTCAGGCACAGAGGCATGGTCCTTTGTTGTCATGGCTATATTCTCTGAATCTCCAGGTTCCGTGTTTTTAAAGAGGGTAAATCTAATGGGGCGTTCTCCCAAGGGGAGGCTGCCTCAGCAAGTCTAGTGCCAGTTGGTAGGTCGCTTTCCCCAGTGTCTCTGACAGAGTCCGTTACCTCTCCGCGCCGCTCATTTTGTGACTTCTCTGGACTTCTTCCGCCACCTTCGACGCTGGCCTACAGCGAATGCTAACCATCTCAATACTGAAATTGGCACCTGTGTTTTCCTCTTCCTCTCCCTGGCCCTCCCTTCCTGCAGTCTGTCTTCTGCCTCTCCCTGCATTGTCTCCCTCCCGGCTTTATCCTTAAGCCGGCATCCTTATAACCCTTTAACACCACATCTAACAGGAAGGGTGTGTGTGTGTGTGTGTGTGTGTGTGTGTGTGTGTGTGTGTGTGTGTGTGTGTGTACATGTGCCAAGGGGAACATGTAGGGAAGAGAAGAAAGTATGTAGAGCCAGTTCACTTCTTCCCTCCATCCTGAGGATTGAACTCAGGTCAGTAGACTTGAGCAACAGGCACCTTCGCCTATCGAGTCATCTTGCAGATACAGGAGAAGAACTTCATCCTTCCTTCCGTTCCCGACAAAAGACCCTTTGTGGACTGGTACTGTGCCTACAAGACACACTGGAATCTCATTGGCTAGAATTAGGCCCCAGCAAGGCCTTCTCCAAATACACAGAATTAACCCCACTCAGATGGTGCAGATTCAGGATGAAGCAGAGATATTTCCCAGTAATCCAGAAATAAAAAATAAATAAATACAAACAAGAACAAGACAAAAATAAGAACGACTTCTAGCTAGACAGGGACATGGCTGCCTCCCACATCTCTGACTGTATTGAACCCGCCCCTGCTACAGCGTGACCCGCTGCAGCCAACTTCCCAGTTGCCCGGTATGTGCTTGACTCATAAAAAATGTCCAGTAAATACTATGGGCAGCTGCTAAACTCATGCATGAAGGAAGAAATGTACAGTTAGCTTCCTTTTGTTTTATAGCTCGAGCTCTGATGAAATGAAGGAGGGTTAGGAAGATTAGTTAGGAATCTTTTGGTAATAAGCCAGAGGACTGGTTAATTTGGTTGTTGTGGCAAAGTTCAGGATTGCAGTCTCTTTTGCGTCACCAAAGCATGACGTCATGAAGCAAAACAGCCCTGTCTGCTGCAAGGAAATCCCCTCCCAAAGACTCAGTAGTCTTCCTAAGATGAGCCACATTGTGACTGATGAGAATGGATGCTGGGATTTTCTATCAGAGGGAACTACATCCCTTCTGATGCTCTGTGGGGCTGCGATGGAGCGGCTGCCAGTGCCAGGTTCAGCCTGATAGTAAGCACCTGTGGTTAGGAACGGGGAAAACACCAAGTGTGGTACCATTTGTAGCTTAATGCTCGTGCAGATGAGCTAATCCAACCAGGCAGAGAGTCCAGGAGCACAAAGGCGTGAATCCTGACCGAATCACCTCAACGCCATGTTCCGGCATGTACCAGCTCAATGCCCTTTCTTCCCGACACCTGCAGAGTTCTTTCTCCTCGGCATCCTGTGCTCACTTCCAGATGTAGAGTGTGGGGTTGTAACATGTTCTGCGCCTCTTTGTAAGCTCCTCTTGCCTCGTCCAACTCCCCTGGGACAGACAGAAAATGTAACACATGGGCAGGAAGAAAGGAAGAACAGGCAGATTTATCAAGAGGAGTTGGAAGGGGTCTTAAGGGTCTCAGTTGTATGTACAGGCATTCCTGACTTTTACTAGTTTATATTCAAAACTTAAGAAAGTGCAGGTTTCTCTAAAGAAATTCTGTTTATCCATGTCTATATTTAGTTTTCATATTCAGAACACACAGATATAGTAATAATAATGCATTAATACATAGTTGAACTTTTGTTTGAGTCTTCGAGCTTCTGATTTTACAATGGATCTACTTTTATTGCGTGTCTCTTGCCTTTGCCTAGACCACATCTCCCAAAGGTCATTCTGAGTTCTTCCTGCTTGGGTTTGGGTTCCAGTCCTTATCACATCTGCAGAGACACCTTTCCTACTTCATGGAACTTCTTCCCTCCTAATTAGAAATTCCAGTATCTGAAAATAACAAGTGGCAGGATCGACCCTGTGTGAAAGATATTTGCAAATATCTGTGTATTTTATGCTGCTATTGCTGGAGATTTTCATATCTGATTTCCTATCCATGGGTTAGATGTACTTCATCCTTCCTAGAGGCCCCATTTAAAACTACTTATATTGGCTCACACCTCAGTGTTACTTTCATAATTTTGATTTATTTTAATTTGTTGCAGATTCCTAGGGGTACTAGTACTAAAAACAACACTAAGTATGATTTTCTGTGCAATACCATACATGGCTGTGTCTTAGTCTAACCCTGTCGATATTTTATTGTGACTTCCTTCACAGTTTGGTGTAATCATGTAGCATTGTACGTTTCCACAGAAGCATGCTTGGAGAGCCACTGGTTACCAGGTCATATGAGAGAACACGTGTGTATGTGTGTCCATGTGTCTGCGCATCTGTGTATCTGTGTGTGTGGCTGGAACTCCCCACCTCTCAGTGGGTCAGAAAGCACAGAGACTGGGCTGGAACCACAGCCCAGCAATACACTTCGAGGCCAATCCCCAAGTGATCCTCTTCCTCCCACTATGCTCCACAACTCCAAGAACAGTGCCAATATTTGGGTACCAACTGTTTGCAACCAGAAACCTGTAGGGGTGTTTTTCATACAAATCATCCCTAACTGGGCAACAGAAAATGAAGGTGCTATGGTACAGAGTGTGTAGCAGAGACCACAGCAAGCCACCCAGGCATCTGAAGACCCGTCTCCACCTGCACACTGGTGCGTGAAGGATCGTGACAGAGATCAAGACATGCACCTTTCTTCTTCAGACTTTTGTGCTTTTTGTTTGTTTGTTTTTGTGGGTTTTTTTTTTTTTTGAGACAGGGTTTTTCTGTGAGACAGGCCTGGCTGTCCTGGAACTCATTTTGTAGACCAGGCTGGCCTCAGACTCACTGAGATCCGCCTGCTTCTGTCTCCCAAGTGCCGGTATTAAAGGTGTGCGCCACCCGTGCCTGGCCATGCGCTTTTGTTTTAAACAGACAATGGCACTACAGCCCCCGCCACCCCACCTACACTGAGCTCACATTTCCGGAAAGGATAAAGTGTATGATCTACAAGTAAAATGCAGTTTTGCCTCGGCTTCTTCCCTTTGCATTTGGCTCATAAAGACAGCGAAAACCGATAATAGGTTTTCACTTTGAGCTATTTCTAAATGTTATGTCAGAAATTAGCTGTAAATGTTAGGTTCTCTGGAACGAGTCGACTTGCGGATGTTGTCTGTACTAAATGAAATATACCCACGAGCATGCTTCGCTACAAATGAGAATCTCAAAAGAAAAGTGTACTTTCCGCGTAACTTTTAAACGTTTGCTCTATTGTATGAGAAATTCCATGTGCGGGAAACCGAGTGATGTCTTTCCTCAGGGATATATGAAAAAGAGCAAGAGTATGGAAATGAATGGGTGTACTATTCGCTGTCAGCCCAGCACGTGCTGCAGAGAGCGGTTTGGATTCTGTGCTGTATATCCTTAGCATAAATGATTATTTTAAGTGCATTATTTCTCTAATATATTCAGAGAGAATCAATAAATTATGTTTATTATGCAGAGGCAAGAGACATTTTATCATCTCTGCGATGGTGAATTTCTCATATATCCATTTCGCTTTAGACTATTACTTGGCTGCAATTTTGCCCTGTCTTTAGGGATTAGCACGTAACTATAGCAACCTATTACAGAGTTTTGACTTAAAATTGTAAGTCACGTACCACACATCTGAAATAAGGCGTTTTTGCTTAATTATTCAAGTCAAAGTAATGCCACTGACCCATATGCAGTGTAATCTAGATCTCTGAGAGGGTGAATATAAGGATAGGGAAAAAGGAACTAGTGAAATATTTTTCTCTTATAAAATTTCTTGCCTATCCAAAATCCAAATAGTGTTGTGTTTCCATGACAACAGAGGAGAGTTTAGATGGATGACATTGAGTGCTGGGGCGTCAAACCGTACTGTTACTGACTGTCCCATCACTGTGCACCTTGACCTTATTTAATATGTATTTGAATTCATTGATTAATTAGGAAGAAGCAAGAAAGGAAGGCCTACAAGCAGGGAGCAGGGAGGATGAAGCTGTGTTGAAGCAAATGCTTGCTTCTGCAATTGGACAGATGTGGCAAAGATTGACTTTGACTGAAGATGACCAAAAAAGTAACACATTTTTAAAGGAAAATTTCAAATATGCTTCAGAGTGATAGGCTGGGCTGCTACCAAGTAAGACTGAGACAAGACCTAAGGGTCATTTTAGGTGATCTTCTGACTATAAATGTGAAGGCAAACAGCTATCAGAGTTAGATGGAAACGCTCTGTGTTCACAAGAAGACACGGGTCACCTTATAGTGGGGCTTTCAGAAGTAAGGGGGGGTGCTGAGATAAGGTTCTGAGCTAGGAAACTACTCAGGAGATAAAGGGTATGTCAGCAGCAGTTACTAAACCTGGGCCGCAGCGAGGAAGGAGAGTAAATCCGTGGCAATGTGTGCCAAGTTTAGAAACTAAACAAAGCTCTGTGGTAGAGAGCTTGCCAGACAATCCCAAGGACTTGGGTTCAATCCCTGCTGTCACCGAAAAGTCACAAATACCATGGACTTCGCTGTTCTTGTAATTCAGAAACGTTTGGGTGCGTGCTTCACATTTAGTGTGAACACTGTGCAAGGAAGACAGGTAGGTCCAGGCCCAGCTCCCGTGCCAGCTGTGTGGGCATCCGCAGTCTCTGCACATCGCTGCTTCTGTCTCCTTGACGCTGAAGATTAACGTTCCGCCAGCCCATTGCTTGTGAAGTGCTTAGGATACCACTTTAATCAGAGACTTGTTAAGGAAGCTTCACAGGCCAGGTACGAGGAAGCAGGGAAATCTGGGTCAGATTTCCAAATGTAATGCCTCTCCCAGAACACATTGCCTTTAACTGCTTTACCGTAGAAAACTCAGACCTCTGTAGCAGAATGTTTCCAAGCCCACTCATCCATTCCCCCAGTGGTGTTTCCCGAGCAGCTACTGTTTCCTCGGGAATCATTCCAGACCCCTGGGATACAGTGATTAGAGTCATAGTTGATGTCCTCAGAGAATTCAAGATCCAGAGGGGGAGCCAACTAGATTAGAATACGGAACAGTTCTGTGTGGCCTATCATGGCGGAGTACCACACATGGATACCTCTAGGCCCAGAGCTAGCCATCAACCTCGTAGGGCTGGATGTCGGGTATGAAGGGGACAGAACATGGAGACTTCCTGGGAGAGGGGAATGCGGATCCAAGAGTGAAAGGATACACATGAGGAAGGCAGAGAGCTGGGTCTGTGTAGGGGCCCTTAGCAAGACTCAAGGAGCTGGATGGCAAGGGAGAACAAGGCCAACAAAGTCGGGTGGTCCCAGTGGGAAAGGAAAATCCATGCTGCAGGTTTTCTCTGAAGGGGCTTGAAGCATGACTAATAAAAAAAATCAGAGACAGAAATTGGGGTTCAACCTGAAGGTCAGAAAAGCAAAACAGCCAGCCACTGGCTCTTACCTCTACCTCGGTCTGAAATGGCGAGATCCTGCCTCCAGGAATCTCAGAATGAGACTGTGTCTGAGAGCTGTCTCCTCCCATTTCATACTCCTTTATAGTTCTGGGATTAAGGGCGTGCACCACTACCACCTGGTTTCTATGGCAACTAGTGTGGTGACTGGGTTTAAAGGTGTGTGTCATTGCTGCCTGGTCTGTAAGGCTGGTCGGTTAGGCTGTTTTACTCTCTAATCTTCGGACATGCTTTATTTATTAAAATACAGGTGAAATAGCATTAGAAGGACTCAGCATTAAGACACCATTTTAGGCTGTCACTTCAGAGGAGCGAGTTTGGTTTGTTTGGAGTTTATTTGAAGTCAGGGTGATTTGTAGAGGGACACATCGATTCTGTGTAGAAGGGTACCCAAGTTATTCAGAAGGGATTGCTGTAATGATTTCCCAACCATGACACTCAAACCAGAGGCACTGAAAGTAAGAAACAGAACTGGATATCATCAGTTTAAAAGTTTCTAGAAATTTCATTATTTTCCATGGTAACTTTAGATCTCATGCATGCTGGACCCCAGGCAAGTACTCTACCCCTGAGCTATACCCCTAGCCCTGATGACAAACTCACAGGCAATCTGTCAGGGTGCTTGGATACTGGCGATTATGTTTTTCTGAGGCAAGTGGGGTATTGTTTCCTGCACATATTCATATTCTTTAAGTTCTGTGGAACCAGGAGAATAGAATTTGCAGACTCACTGAACATAGCGGACAATGGGGACTACT
>NC_022024.1:2339340-2364723 GCF_000317375.1 Microtus ochrogaster
AATTTGCAGTGTCATGAACTGGGCCTGAGTCTCTGCATCAGTGCCCTTGATCTGTGTGATTTGAACAGGTGTATAGTGTTATATATTGGCTCCAGACACTGTGTGTATTTTAGGGATGATCTGCAAGTGAAATTATAGATGTGCATTTCTCCCAACACTGTAAAGAGCTTCTAAATAAGAGTTTCTCTTAGAGATGTGTAAAAGACAGACATTCAACCCCAATTGATTACTCTACCCACCCACCCCCATCCGGCAGTCAAAGCCAACTAACAGGAAGGTCACTTTTCAATGTCGTTTCTGAATATACATACACAGTTCTTTATACACGCATAGCTCTCTTTGGAAGTTGCTGGGTCACTGAAGGATCAAAACGGATGAACAGTATGTAGTCACCTTCTCTTACAACCATTTTTAGATGACGTCACTCCGTACTTACAAACGGATGAACAGTATGTAGTCACCTTCTCTTACAACCATTTTTAGATGACGTCACTCCGTACTTACAAACGGATGAACAGTATGTAGTCACCTTCTCTTACAACCATTTTTAGATGACGTCACTCCGTACTTACCCTTGTACTTCTTTCCTTTCCCCCACTGGCTTTCTTGCAGAAGTCATAGGCTGAGAGTGTCCAGTAAATCCGTCATTATGTAGTCTCTGTTGAGCCGTTCTGTGTTCCTGATGACACGGGCCATCTTTTCTCCTGACTCATGATGAACACAGGAAGCCTACTGCCACAGTCTTTATAGTGTAAACTTATATCATAAGTATTGTGATAATAATTTTGCAAAGATGTCACCAAAAAGAAAGTAAGAATTCCCTGCCGCATAGTCAGGCGGTTGAAGGAAAACAACCTACAGCAGCTCTTTCTCTGTTTGTTCCCATTTTGATTCTAAGATGGCCCAAGTCTTACAATGTAGTATCTAGAATTCAGTGTACACTTTCTAAATTTTTAACTGTGAGCATTAGGTACCCATCTCCAAATGCTTTGGACACAAGTTCTGCTCCCTTTTTGAAAGACCAATAAACCTCTTTGTTCAAGTACTACTGACTTGTCTACATGTGGCTCCTCAAATGTTTCCCTATTCAGTGTGTGAACATCTATTCTATTTTGTTTTGTATTTTGAACTTAGCCCCTTGGGCTTTTTTCTTTGCATTGTTATTACCTAAGGAAGAGCCTAATAATGGGGTCTACAATAATAATAACAAAATATCTATAGCAAATTTTACACTGTGTATGTTCATGCTATGTGTCCTTCTCAATTGCTTCTCCACAATATTATGCATCTGTCTGTCTAACTATCCATCCATCCCGTCTGTCTGTCTGTCTCTCATCTTTCATCTATCATCTATCAGTCTGTCTGTCTCTCATCTGCCATCTATCATCTATCAGTCTGTCTATCTATGTCTGTCTGTCTGTCTGTCTCTCATCTGCCATCTATCATCTGTCAGTTTGTCTATCTATCTTTGAGGCACAAGGGTATATCACTGGACCTAAAACTCACCCATTTGGCCAGACTTCCTAGATAGTGAACACAGAGGATCCTCTTGTCTCTTCCTCCCCAAAACTAGGATTGCAGGCTTGCACCCACTTTCTTTAAACTGGTTCTACAAATGCTAGCTCAGGTGTTCCATGGTAGTGTATGAAATTTTACTGACTGAATGATCCCCTGGCCCATATCATCTATTTATATCATGGATATCCTGGCTCTCTTCAGTCTGAATATCATTTTAGATGGCAATGGGTGCATGGTGATTTGAATTTCTGGGTAATACAGATATATCAATTTTTTTCTTATTTTTTCTCCTGGGATAATCTACACTGGGTCCTGAACACCCCAGATTTTTTCTGTCACTAGATGGTAATAGAGACTGTCTCTTCTCAGCAAGTTGATTGACTCCATCCAATGAGATTGAGTTCCTAGTTTTGCAGTATGACAGTTAATCCATGTTAATTTGGGGGAAGCCTACTTCTCTGCGTCTGCTAGTGGGTCTCTGTCAGGGTCGCATTGCGCATGTGCTTTTGTAAAATGCCTTTAGTGTTTGCCTTCCACAGCTGTGAGCATTCTTTAGCCAGAAAAGTTACTGAGGGAAAAGAATGTGTATTCAGTAATAAGTATACGGCATGTTCAGGACAATTCAGAAATGGGAGCGCCCTAATCAGTCATGCTGTCTGTTTTACATTTTTTTAATAGGCAGCTTCAGGAGAGGCAGAGTCTTAAGATCCCCTTCCTTCCCCAGCCTCCACCCATCCTCCCTCCACTCCATATGCGAGATGAATACCAAGTCCACTAGTTCCCGAGAATTCCTCCAGATGTTCCTAAGTAAATGTAAACAAGTAAAAATTCATGCTCATAGGACTTTCTTACAAAGTACAGCATCGTGTGACTGTTCTACTCAGGGCTTTTTTGCTGGAAAGGCCTTACAGAGATTTCGAGATTGACCAAACTAACGGTTCAACATAATTTGTGTCTGCATGATGTGCTTTGTTTACTCGTGCTTATTAAACAATCTCGCATTTTGTGAATATCTGAGTCATCACCAATATTTATTCATAAGCTCGGGTTATTTTCAATATTTTCCTATTAGGAAATTACATGTATTATCATAGACATGCTGATTAGTTTTTTATTTCTATGAAAGAAATATTTATCAAAAGTTACTTAAAGAAGGAAGGATTTATTTTAGGTCACAGTTCAGAGTATAATCATTTATGGCAGAGACATCATAATAACAGGAGACAGTTGGTCATGTGAGTGAAGGAAGCAGCTTCTTCCTTCGCTCCTGCTCAGCCTGCCTTCTCCTTTTCATTCCCTCTTTACCCAGCCCACAGAGAGCTGCTGCCCACAGTTAGGGTGGGGCTCTTTACCTAGGTTAACCTAATCTAAAAATCCCTCAGGGATGTGCCCTGATGTTTATCTCCTAGTCTGTGCTGATAATCAGCGTTAACCATCACAACACTCAAAAGCATATCTCTAAGAGATAAAGTCACGCAACTCCGTGACTCCAGGCCAAAGAGTATCTACACTGATGACATTGATAACTGGTGACAAATTGCTCCCTTTAAAGGTTATTCTGGTTTAAATTCTGCCTGCTTTGTGTGAGAGCCTGTCTCACCACACCTTTGAAAACCTCTGTCAGCCAATTTGAAGACTTTTGTTAATCTGGGAGTGGGGAGGACTTCATCATACCTTAGTTTGCATTCTTCATATACAGAGATAAGCGGTTTAATTTTAAGGGTAATTTGTAACTGGTCCTGAGGCTGAATGCCTATAAATCTAATTTGAACTTCAAGGTCAACTTGGACTATGTAATAAGACTTTGTCTTAGAAAAAGCATTTTATTTCCAATTCTGTGATTTTTATAATCATACCACAAGCCTATTTATTGGACTTTGACTTACAGTAAGTTATAATTAAGTTATAATATGCAAATATCCCTGATTAAATGAATCCCTAATAACTAATCTTTAACCAAAGTCAGTGTCTCTGTGGTTGACTGGGCTGTGGGTAGAAGAGTGGATGTCCTGACCATCCCTGGAAATTCTAATTTCTTGGGGAAATGATTCTATTTAATATTGGAAAAAGTGAAGAAAGAATGTGACGGAGCGTCTCTATTGCTGAATTAATTCATGTAGAGACTCAAGTGCCTTGATATCATTATCTTTGATTAAACATCATTCTTGTAAAAATAATTAAGAACTAAAACTTGTTAGATAGGCAGTGTCTTAGAAAAGATGAATACGGCCAGAATTGCAGCAATTAACGCGCAGCTCTGTGTCTCTGGCTGTGTGGCGGAAGCGGCCAGACCTGCCATGGCGTCTCTTCGGATAATTAAAGCTGCTATTTCACAGTCCAACTGTGGGGATGATTTACTGAAGTCGAAAGAAGCCATAAGCTGCCCATACCTTCACCACCACTGCCTCTCTGCGTGCTCCACTCACGGCTTATCAAGCTGTTCCGCTGTTCCCTAAAGTGAGGAAAGAGATGTGTGTGTGTGTGTGTGTGTGTGTGTGTGTGTGTGTGTGTGTGTGTGCGCGCGCGTTCTCCTTTTATGACTCCTGGAGACAAATCTTTCAGAACAAACACCTGCAAACTTTGGAAAACCGTCAGATTTGCTCTATCACACAGATATGGCTTCCGGCCATACCTGAGATAGGCACATGTTGGGACTTGACCATAACAGGGTGCCCTGTTCTCCTTTTGGTTTCTGTGACCCCCAAACACTACTCCAAAGAAGGGGAGAGGAGATGGATGAAGGGCAGCATGATCTCATTGTTGGGTTTGCTATTGCTTTATGATTGGTTGGATGGATGATTGGTTTTCAATCCCTAAACTATCTCAACCTCAGTGTTGACTTTCAGTACCCAAGATCTCCCCCTCCTCATCACTCCATCCCACCCTGCTTACCTGAAGAAGAACTGAGGCAGAAAGCAAAGGAAGCCGAATATGCAGGACTGTGGGTGACAAAATAAGGGCCACTGGGTCAGGAAAAGACATCTTAATAACTAATCTCACATTTCTTGGTGACTTCAGATGAGCTCAAAAGAGTTTGAGCAAGTCTACCCATTTTCTCATTTCACTCCTAAACAGTCTCTCTCCCGAACTGGCTGTAGCTCTTTCCATGTTACTGATTTCTGTGGTCTCCATGGTAGCTTAGGCTTCAACCCAATCTTTTTAAAATAGCTTTCTCGGGGACTCATTTGAAGGGACTCTTCCCTTGTCATAAATGCCTGTGTCTGTGTGGCGATTACTTGGGCATTTTGTATGCCTTTGAAGCTAGTGCAAGGTCGTTGCCATTGCGATCTCTTGCCAACTCAAGAATGTGTATATGTGTGTGCATCTTCATTCAATATGTGTGTAAGTTTGTGGGGTGAGTGTGCACACACAGCTGTGTAAGCATGTATATAGAGACCAGAGGAAAACTTGTTGTTGGGTTGTTGTTTCTCTGACCTCAGGCTCCATCACCATCACCATCCTCTTCTTTTTCCTTTTTTGAGACAGTGTCTCTCACTGTCTAGAACTCACCAAATCAGATAGGCTGGATGTCCAAACAAACCCAAGGGATCCATCCCTCTCTGCCTCCCCAGTCTTGGAATTGCAAGCCTTTGCTGCTTTAGTATTACAAAGCAGCATTTTACCAATGAGCTGTTCCCCAGTGCATTTGAAATTTGAAATAAGTTTATAATAGACAACTTAGACAATAGGACAAATTAGAATATAATTGTTCAATAGTATAATTGGACAATAGCCCATCAAAAATCAAGAAAAAGTCAAAGCATTTCTTGTGTATTGTAAGAAAGTACCAGCAGAATTACACATGGGTTATCAAATATATAGCTTAATGGTTCAAAGATAACTCGAGAATTTTAACCTAAGCTTAATGAAGATGCTTTGGGTATTAGTGGTGGTGTTGGGGAAATCCATAACTGTTTTGGACATACTAGACTGTAGATATGCCTTGTAGATGTCATTGTGTGAATATTGAAGCCGGTAGACCACAT
Source organism: Microtus ochrogaster (assembly GCF_000317375.1). Taxonomy (NCBI): domain Eukaryota; kingdom Metazoa; phylum Chordata; class Mammalia; order Rodentia; family Cricetidae; genus Microtus; species Microtus ochrogaster. The sequence goes on from NC_022024.1 coordinate 2,344,845, forward strand.
GGACAGGGTATATATTCCATGTCTAGACCTTATGGGGAAAGTCCTAATGGCATGCATTTAGCATGGAAATGAATGAAGAGTATAGGCGGGAAAAGAGGGCCAAATCCTGATGTATGTCACTATTTGCAAGTCTGCAAACAAGGAGATGGCCAAGGAGGCACAGACAATTTGGCTGAGGTATTGTCAGTGGGCTAGAGGCATGTGGAGAACCCCAAGTCAAGCAGAAGAGAATCAACTCTGCCATTCTGCTGAAATATTGAGCGTGAAGATCAGTGCAGGTTTTCAAACGACATTAAAGACAATGTGTGCCTGGGCGTGCTTCCTGGAGAAGCTTGTGGCTAGACGTGAATGCTGCCTCCGCTGGGTTTCGGGGGCCTGCTACTTTTATGGTTTTACACTCCAGGGTGCAGTGGCATTTTATTTTATACTTGTCCAGAATAAACATAATTCAATAAAAAAGGAAATTGCACCTTATCGTTGATTTGAAGGAAAAGAGAACAAATCGGTGTGCCCTGGGCAGCCTTCCTAGAGATTCTCAAGCTCGCTGGGAGATGATTGATGGTACCCAGGAGGACTTACTTGCCTTTTGCCATATTTCACCTTTTAAAATAAAAATTTATGGAAACGAATTAGGAATTTCCTTTAAACAAATAAATAAAAAGCAGTGGTTTCCAAACTGGGTAATGATAGCAGCCTGTCGTTTGCCCTCGCTCGTCTTGGGAAGCGGGGAGAATGGCGTCCCACCAAACGTGTAAAGGTTGCAGGTTCTCGTGATTCAGTTGCCTCTTGTTCTGCCCTAGAATGCTGAACCACATCGGAGCGCGCAGGGAATCTGAGCAGCCGTTGTGCATTTTAGAGCCCGGCCTTACACAGAAAACATCTTTGGACGTATTTAATGAAACAGACAAATCAGATTTGTGTAATTAGTGATAATTATGCATAAAAGACCAGGTGAACAAATTTTTCCCTCATTCTAACTTAAATTTTTGCAAGGGACATTAGCTCTAGGATCACCAGAGCCCAATTAAAGCAGTAATTTAATAAATGGTCTCCTTGTACCATGAAAGAATTGGCATTGCCTGTCTGAAGTGCCTGCTTTTGGGGAATAAGTTACACCCCTGGGAGGATTTACCATATCATATGCTAAAGATACATTTTATGCTTAATAGTTTTCTTATGGATTGGGTGGTGTTATTTAAATGTCTTTGGAAGGAGTAATTTTTAGTCTCTTCAAAACTAATTTATTCTAGTTATTATGTGTAAAAAATGGTTTTCTTCTGCCATCAAGGTTCTGTATTTCTCCTATCAGAAGATAAAAACTTAAGCAAAAGAAAATTCTAGGCTTAAAAAAAAAACACCTCCATTTAAATGGTTTAGGTTTCTACCAAATATGATTAATTCACCTGCCAACTGATGAAGGCATCCTGGAGCCGTTAGCATTCAGTAACCAATAGTACATGTCAAAAACTTGGCACATATTGCCCTGGTTAGCTCCCACTAGCATAAAACTACACATTATTATCCCATTTGAAAGTTGAGAAAATTGAGGCTTAGAAAATTGTTAGCATTGTAAAAGGAGAGAACAGTTTAGAAAAAGTTATGAACTTAAGGCACACATGCCTTATCCTGTTTGGGTTTTGGCTCTCTCCGAAAGAGATTATATTTTTACTTCAAACTGTCTGCAGGCAGTCTAGACAGAGGTAGCTGAGGGAGGTTAGACAGTGCTCACACATGGTGTACACACACTTGCACCTTGTTGGTGCCATGAAATCAGACATGTGTGAGATAAAGAACTACTTCTCCCTCGTATTTCCGATTCGCTCACCGTCACTGGTGGCAGGAAAAAGTACATGTGGTGAGCACGCGGCCTTGTTGTGTGGCATCTGTGACAGCTGTATATACCTGGCAATCTAAATGAGAAGAGATCACACTGTGAGTGCTCACTTGATCCCGGGTCCCTCCCAGAACAGCGAGCGCTGCTCTGGACACCTCTAGGATGCGCAGGCAGCTTTTGCCTTAGCCCATTTCTGCTGCGCATGCCTGTGGTGCAAGGAGAAAGCTCTAGGGTCAAAATTAGGAACTAAAGGAAATGGGAAAGGATGGTTTAATTCTGCAAGTTTCTCCAGGCTTTCTCATATTTCTCTGTCATGTTTAACATCCTTTATTTTTACTCTGTTTGTAAATATTTAACAAAGATGTCAGAGCGCTCTACTCTTTTCTACAAGATTTTTTTTTTTAGCCTAACTGATTTTAGCTAAAATTTCTGCTAGTTACAGTGAAAAAAGAAAGAGAAATAAAGGGATATGCCTGGGAATCACCTCCTCCAGGACGGCACTGGCAGAACAGCACCCGTGCTCCTTATCTATGTCAGCTTTATGACGTCTATTTACATCAATGTGGCAGCTTTCAGATAATGGGCAAACACTTTGCTTATTTCGAGCAACACATCTCTAATTGTCAACGAAGCCGATATCTGAGCTTTACTGTGCCCACATTAGCCATTATATGGTGTTTACTCTTTCTACCACAATAAATACTGAACGTTTTCTTAAACTTGTCTTAAGCAAAATAGAAGTCAATAAAGGCTGCAGTTTTCCAATAGAGAGAAATGGAGGCAGGGCAATGTTTAAACGTAGTACCCAAACTGTCCAGCAGGGCTACAGACAAATGCGTACCCTTCCTAGCTACTCCTGTGTAGTGGGGGGACTTTACATGGGAGAGTCATGCCCCTTCTCTACAGCACCTGCTGTTTTGTACTTCAGTTGTTCATCTGGTCACCGAGATGCTGATTCCTTGCATAACCTTCCCTGCTGCACAACTGCAGTGCTTGTCTTTCATAAGCTGAATTATTTTTAGTGGAGCATCTCTGGATATCATGTGGAAATATTACAAGCAGAATGCAAATGCCTTTGCTTTATGTAAGTTACAGTGTAAATTTCTCATGTTTTCTGCAACTTGGGAGTTCCTAGAATACCATGGGAGGGCACAGCCTCTGCTGCTTGCTTTAAACTCCCTACTGCAGGACTCCAAGAAGCCATCGGGATGAAGATGGTGGTTTTCAGTTTCTGCCCATGGTGCCTTGTCCTGTTGTTAAAAGGGACAATAGGAATATATCGGAATTCAGAGCCCTTCCTGGATCTTCTACTCCACTCTACTTTTCTTAGTACTGCCTGGAAATAGAGAGATGTGTAGATGACAATACTAAACATGCATACATATGGAGCAGTTTAGGCATGATTTGTATCTGTTTTATGTGCACATGTGCACACATCTATAATCTATTCTTCCCTTCCTGCAGTTTTCTCACACGACACTGATGCACGACTTGTTGTTGCCAAGTGTAAACAATGTTTGTGCCAAAGGCACCGGATGATTTGCCTGTCAATATTGTTTGCTATGTAAAAAGAACAACTTCTTGATTTCGTACTATAATGTGACTGAAAATTACATGCACAGGCGCACTCTTGTAAAGTTTGACTTTGTAATTTTGAAAGGCCTCAAGGCAGGTGACAGGGCGTATGAGATTGAGTCAGGGAAGTCTCAGTTCTCACAAATGGACCTCCTCTGAGGTATTCCTGCTAATAGAATTCAATAGAGTTGTGCATGATTGCTTTCATAATTGAAGTGTCCCAAAGCAGACTCAGAGCCCAGTAGTGAAACTGACAAGGAATGATGGGTACAAAGGGTCTTTATCCTGCATGTCTGCTATTGTTGGTAGTCTGGTAATCGGAAACCTGGAAGGGTACTACTGGAAATAATGCTGCAGAATCAGTTCCGAACTAAACACTCACATTCGGTGGCATTGGAATGCATTTTTCCCGGTCATCCTAATTAAGTATAAAAGCTAAATCTTTGTTCGGGCAAGATTTATGGAAAGAAACAGTGAAGTTGATGAGGTAGACATAACCCAAGGAAAATCAGACAAGCAAGTAATTCGTGAGGGAAATTGTCTATCTGAATAATTTGTCTCAGAAGCAAATGAAGATAATTTGAAATTTTTTGGGCTATTAAATCGAGGTACCTGGATTTTAATTTTTTACTTTGCTACTGACAAATTGAGTTACAATAGACCATTTAATATTGAATGAATTTTCCAGCTAAAAATTCAGCAAGCAGTTTGCCCATAACATTAAAAATATATATCATATATCTTCATTTTCATGATGGAATGTAGAGGTACCGAATTGGGAAGCATGAAAATTGGTCTACAGTTGTAAGATTCCACATTTTTTCTTTTCTGCAAGCATTGTTTGTTGTGTGAATTCTTCATAATGATTCAGCTTTGAGAAAAGAATGGTCTTTGTAGTTGGGCAGAGCTGAGTTCAAATCTAGCCTTGGATTCATAGTTGTTTGGCCTCTGGTAGGTTTTTAATTTCCCAGAGGTTAAATTTTTCTCATGTTCAATAACTGGGGCTTGTTAAAATACTTATGACTACACAATAATTGTTATGACTATAAAGTTAAATCCACACTCTCAAAGAGTTCATATTACAAGGTAGTGTTCAGAAAAGATAATTGTGGCTGTAACAGAATGCCACTGCTGGTCACTCTGGTTCCTTTTCCACTAGAAAGGGTCTTTTACCCTTTGGGCAGTGGTGATTGACATCTGGGTACATCATTGATGCTATTCTAATCAATTCTCTGTGATGTCAGCGTTTACTAAGTGGTAGTTAACATCTGGGTAGATTATTGAGACTATTCTAATCAATTCTCTTTGACGTCAGCATTTACTAAGTGGTAGTTAACATCTGGGTAGATTATTGAGACTATTCTAATCAATTCTCTGTGACGTCAGCATTTACTAAGTGGAGCAACTGAAGATCCTGAAGGACTAGAAACTCACACAAGACCACACATGGAGCAACCCACAGTATTGCACTACAAGGAAATTCTATTAAATTTTGAATGGCTTTTGAGTCTCCCACAAAAAACTTATTTCACACCCTTGTGAAGTTTTATCTGTACAATCACTGTATCTTACTGTAAAACCAGAGAGTATCCAAAGTCTAGCTTTAGATAACAGAAAGCAGACCGCCTTGATTCTGACAGACGAGTAAATCCTGCTTTAACCGTGCATCAAAGACACATGTCATCTGTTGGATAAGCCATCGTCTGCTCTGGCTTGACCTAGAGATGAATTAGCAGAGAAAACGACATGACAGCTCCAGGCTGTGTGGAACGCACTGTTCTTCAGGCATTTGCTGCGATCTCTGCCCCGTTCACTGGTCCTGGGCAAGCAGACGCAGCAGCACACACACACTTAGAAACTAGCCTTCAGTTTTGGAATTTCCTTCTTATTTTAAAGCTTGACTTACTTTCTATGTAGGAGCGTTTTGCCTACATGTGCATAAGTGCATGACATGTGTGCCTGGTGCCTGAGGAAGGCAGGAGAGGGCATCAGATCCCCTGGAACTAGAGTTACAGACAGTTGTGATCTGCCACGTGGATACCGAGAACTGAACTCTGGTCCTCCATTAGAGCAGCAGAGCCATCTCTAGCTCCAAATCATATTTTTTTTTAAAAAAAATATTTAGAACTAAAAATAAATTTAGAAACAAGTCCTGCAATTGTCCAACACCCAGACACACGACAATTTGAGGGTAAAATGACCACCTCAGGTGTTAACGATCTGTGCAGATGCTGCTGGAGTCCAGGGTGATCTGCTCAGTGATTTAGCTGCATGCATGGCTCCTGAGTCTCGGGCTAGGCGACAGTCCTCCTGCTCCGGTCCTGGCCCTTCAGTTTGGCCTGGAGATCTAAAGGACAGGACGGGCAGACCACATCTCCCTGTCACCACACTATCCATGCCGTTGGTAGATAGCACCTGGTCTAAGATTTATTTACACTTCTGACTTCAGGAACTCTTGTGAAAGGTTTGAAATATTGTAGTTAATAGGCTATGGGCAGCGTCTAGAATAATAAAGGAGAAAAGAGAGTGCCTTTGTATTTATTCACTTGTGGGAAACAGTTCATCAATGCTCCATCAGTAGAGAATAGCAGACACAGAGCAGGAGGAGTAAATCTAGACAAATTTCATCTAGAATTCCTTGAGCCTCTCTGCTAACAGGTATTCTTTCAGGAGGTTTGCTTATGTCCTGAAAGGTCCTTGACTCTTGTATCATAAATTAAACCAGGACTTTGTGACAAGATGTAAGTTCCCAAAGCTTAGTGAGATTGGCTTTTTTTTCTTCCTAAATTAAAATTCCAAGAGATCGTCAAACACTGTTGCAGGTGCCTGTATCTGCGACACTTAGTGACACACAATACTCACAGTGGTTGCTACCATGTGAATGTATGCATCTCTTTATTCACACAGAAAGAATTCCTCAGAAAAAGCATGTGTAAAATCCATAAGCCATGTATGTAAAAAGCCTTGTTTCTGTTCTTCGCTTCGTAGTAGATTTGGGCACAGCATTTCATCCGTGTAACCTCCGTGTCCTCAGATGCCAAGCAGTGCAGTCGTACCCATGCCAGTGTTTGGGGATTGATAAAATGCTAAGTGCTGAGAGGGTAGGGCATTCATATACCCACTCTGCCCTAGCATTTGATACAAGAGTAGCTTCCTGTCAAAGTCACCAAGTCATACACAATTTAGGATACATGATGGCAAGTTATTCCTTAAGCCAAGCATTCCTTTGGTGAAATTAATTTATATATTTTACAGTTTGAAATTGAATTGAGTTCTCATGACCAAAAATAAAAACTCAATTTCATACAAAGGTTTTAGATTTGTGCTGGTATATAGTGAGTGCCTAATGTTTTTATATTTTTTTATTAAATTTATTTACTTATTTGTTGGGGAAGGGGACCTGCTGTATGTGCATGTGGGTTTCCAGACATCAAACTTAGGGTGTCAGACCTGGCAGCCAGGCCTCACCCACTGAGTCATTTCACCAGCTGGGTCAAACCTGTCTGTATCAATATAAATGAATACCTCTTTTCCTAAACAGTGGTGCGCTTCTTAAACATAAATTAAAATGCAGTTGTAACTAGTCCACACTGGCTACCCTGAGGCAATTCATATTTTCCATCCACTTATCATTCTAATGTGACTCCGTGTACTCAATGTGTATTCAATGACTGTGGGAAATCCTGAGCATGTCACCTGGGATCCTGTAACAGATAAGTCAAGGTTTGAAGTGTATATATAGGCCTTCCTACATGCAAAGGACAGGGACTAAGTACTGACTTCAAGATATTAAAGAAAGACCTGATATATTAAAGAAAATGGGTCTTATGGGAAAGAATGCAACCCTCTGTAGATACTGAGTCTGTGCTGAGACAGGCCTGCAAGGCACAACTATGGCTCTCTCCTTATTGGGGAGTTAAGCAGCAGGGAGTTCTCATTTGTGGTTCAGACACATTAGCAGTGGGAATGCCAGTGGCAGAAAATATGCAATTTCATGCTCATTAATTTTAGAGAGGATTTACAAATTAATCTGGCCCCTCTTCCAGAAGGCCTGCAAAGACTAAGGAGCAGAGTTACCACAGACCACTTCCATGAGGTCTACCAGATGTCCAGGGTGACAACAGTCTTCTCTGCCCATGTATGCCATTCTGAGATTGGGATGTATGTTGGATAATAGTGATCTGACTATTCACGGGAGGGCAAGAAGTGAAGGAGACAGTGTGATGGAAGCTTCTACTCTATGTCCCTAGTCGTGTTAGTAGAAGTAGTGTTAGCTTTGGTATAACTAATACTTGGGAGAAACCATTTTAGTGGAGGAAATGCTTGTCTGGGTTCATGGTTTTAGTGCATTGTATGTGTGCTTGAGCAGAACACCACGTGGTGGAGCAAAGCAGCTCAGTTTATGGCTGGGAGAAAGCACGACATGGAGCAGGAAGATTTACCATCTCCCTGAGATCTCCTTGCTCTAGTAAGGCCATACTTCCTGTTTTTATCTCCTTCCAGTCATGCAACCATCGCATGAACTTAGCAAAGGATTATCCAGTGATCGGTCAGAGTTGTCAGGATCCAGTCACTTCCCTATGGCCAGGAAAGTAATAGTCATTTCCCCAGTGTGTGAGCCCATGGGGCACATGTCACATTAAATCATACAAGTGACTATGTGGTTAAGAGTAACACAGCTTAGAAGACACTCTAGCATTATGAAGAATTTTTCACACCATTTTTGTTTTTTCCATTTTTTAATTTTTGAGATTATTTAATTGCAACATATCTCCCTTCCATGTCTTCCCTCCAAATTCTTTAGCACACTTCTCTCTGTTCTCTTCAACTTTATGGCCTCTTTTTTCATTGCTTCAACATGTGTGTGTGTGTGATGTATATGTATATACATATGTTCCTAACATAGCCTGTTAAGTCTCTATATACTACCTGAATGTTCTCGGGCAGCATTTGTCACAGGACACCCAGTCGCTGTGTTCTTCCCTGGGGAGGATCCCCATCTCCTGCTCCTAGCTTTACTTGTTTGCCCGTAGCTTTTTCATGTAGCATGGAGGCCTCATTTGGGCTTTTCCCTGTCTAGTAGTACCTTTGTTTTTAAGATGAAGCTGTGCTGTTTGAAGACTTTTTTAATGTCTAAAACTATAAACCCTGGTCCCATAAGACCATAAAGCACATCTGTCTCTGAATTATGAAACTATAATGAAACCTGCCAACTCAGGATGGACATTAATGTCATGCAGATGTGAAATAAATAGCGAGAGAGAAGAGGTGGATGGAACGAGAAAATCTTTTCTTGATAGGAAGAGACCGTGATGGAGCAGAGTCCTACCTCACCCCTACCATCAACTTCATCTCATCACCGTCCCCTTCTGCTGTCAAACTAGCTGTGTGGACTGCTTCATTGGGTTAGGGAAGGAGATGCAATTAGCTCACTTCTTAATGGTGCATTGTCCTTGGCTGTAGGCTCCACGTGTGTAAGCGATATTGCTCAAACCTGTGCAAACTCAGAAAACTGCAGACCATTCTGTCCAGAGGAAGATGCGCCATGTAGCTTTGACGTGTCCCAAGCCAAGCAGGATTAGTTTAGCTGGGAATGAAGCATGGGTGAGAACTGGAGAGACGGGTGAGAGTGTCTCTTCGAGCTTGAACTTCACCATATGGTGGCTTCAGCACACTCATCACCTTAATGAGAAGAGAAAGATGCAAGTCCCTTCTGTCACCAAGACTTTTTCAAAGTTATCTTCAAGGAATCTTTCTTAGAATTTCGGGTATCTCCTCAAGCCACCGTGGCACTGCCCTGAATTGGCAGGTAGAGGCCCGAGAGAAGGAAGCGACCACTGCAGGTTCAAGTGGAACAGGAGTAACATCGACAGAACCAAAGCTTAGAAAACATTGCACGTAGGCAAAAGATGAATTTGGTTTTTTTCCAGATCACAATATTCTCTTTCCAGTCGTGATGGTGGCTCTCCCTCTCCTACCAGACGCCATCTCTAACCAGCTCCCTTGGGCACAGGCTTAGTTTTCCCCGGAGGAGAATCAAGCACCATATTCCGCTCTGCGAGTGGAGCCTATGAGGTAAAAGGAACTCTGCCGATGCCAATCTTCCTATACTTCCATTATCTTTTATTCTTTTCCATCCTCAGTGTGCACATAGTAGGCACTAACATTCACGAGTGCTAATTGGATCCAAGGGACAGGTTACTCTCTTTGCTGTGGGTTTCATTGTGTTCCTGGTGGAAAGCAGTGTTTTCTTCTGCGTCTGTAATGGCACACGGGAGCCTTGTTGCATGAGACGCCTGTCTCCTACTGCTGGGAAATGGTCATGACGTTTAAGTGCGCCAAATATCTTTTTTCTTTTTCCCTAATCAAGGAGTTTAGAGATCTGCTGGCTTAGCAGGTAAATCCACTGTGCATAATGAGTTGCTAGGAATTGTTTAGCCTGGGCTGATTAGTCTCAGCCAAAGGAAATTAAATTTTATTTTCTTCAACAAAACCCTGAAGACAGTCAGAGTAGTCCTGAACCATGGTCACATCCAGTGCTGAGAAGCTCAGATCCTGGGAATGGCTTTGTCTGAAAGGCAATCAGACAACCCCTGAAGGGTATGATAATAGGAGGGACCTGAGCCCACCCCTCGCCTTGTGATCCTCCCAGGTCCGGTGTAGGCTTGTGGCTACGGTGCACAGTCAGATGACTCCTGTCTTTAAGTTGATAGATTCTTCACCTGGAATAAGCGATCAAACCAGAAAAACAGGTTCTTGCTTCCTGTGCTTTGCAAGTGGATGCTCTGAACAAATAGGAGCAGGTGAGGTTTGCAGGCTAGTGTGATGTCAGCTTGACACAGGTCTAGGAGTCCATCAGCGAGAGGGGGAACATCAATTAAGAAAAGACAGTGATTGTCTAGCTGCAGAGATGCCTGGCTGTTTTGACAGCCTAGACAACATTTTCTGTCACTTTAGCATGTGAGGCAGAGAGCAGTGGCTCACCAGCTGAACGTCTATTTGGCCTCCATGGTGACTTTTGAGAGGACCCCTTTGTGAATGGAACGGACTATCAGTAACCAAGTTGCGTATGACTTGAAAGTCAGACTCTACTCAGAGGAAGTCTTTGAAAACATTTGAAAGATTTGTTTTCTGGCTGGTGGTGCACATCTGTAATCCCAGTCCTTAGGTGGTGAGGCAGAAACATCGAGAGTTCAACGCCATCTTAATTACCTAGCATATTCAAAAGCAATGTGGGTATGTGAGACCTTGTTTCAGGAAGCAAATAAATTGACAATTGTTTGACAAATTGTTTTAAAAATCTGAATAAATGTAAAAGAAAATGTATATTTATACCAATTTTATATTACATATATTACATATATACAATAGTTACATATTTCTAGCTTGCCATGGTACTAACCACAAAATCATATAAAGTGGTTTAGGCTGTCAGTTCTTAACAGTTGGGTTATGATGTGACGTTAACAGGGATAGTCTATAAACCTGAATCCTCCCACACCCAAAAATAAAAGAAAAAAACAGAGGTGGGTGGAAATATGCTCATGTACTTTTTTATAATATCATAGTCTATCAACAAAATATTCCTGAACGCCTATTGCATATACTGTGCTGTTCTAGAATTGCTATGACTCAGATATGTCATTATTTGAGCTATGTTTCTTTTCTGTGTATGAAAGTGGTTGCCTCCCTATGAAACGAAATAAAAGTATTAATATGTTTCTTAAAAGAAATCCAAAGGCTCTTTTAGGACCATTCTGGAAACAATGAATTATATTGGCGTTGCACTTAAAACGAAGAGCCAGTGTTCCCCGACATCTCCTAGTAACTCCATTAGGCTGTACCAGGCATCTCCTCTACTATGCCCGCCTCACTCCCATCAGGCATTGCAGCCATCACCCTTGCATCTTTAGCAAGCTATTCTTAGCTGATATTGAGCTTTTCCCATGTAATTATTTGGCTGACACAGCTTCCGGCTGCTGGCTAAGCTTTTTCTTTTCCATGTGCCTGGGAAGGATGCGCTTGCTTCTGGGAGGGAGGATGTGGCACAGGAATGGTGATACAGGTGGTCAGATGGCCATCTATAATTCAATTTCAACCTTTTTACCAGAGGATCTCAGGCCTAAACTGAGGAAGTCACTTTCAAATATAAATGAGAAAACAATTTACCTGGGATGACTGCTTCTAAAATGCAAACTAGATGAATTTTGTCTTTTAAAAAATGGTCTCCTTGAAATAGAACATGAAGAGAAGGTAACCCAAGAGTCCCCTGGGAAAATCTCTGGTGCTCTTTAAGAAACCCCAGCGTTACACTCAACCCAGGGCCTAACTGACGAATTGAAAACTGAAGAAGCCTTAAGTTGCAGTTCCTGGACCTGGGTGTGTAATTGACATCCCTTGGCTCAGTGTCTTTCTAGGTGAACTGTTGCCAAGTAGCGGCTAAGGAAAGGAAACACAATATTGGAGCAGCCTTGTGAGTCTCAGATTCTTGCACAGAAGCAGCCTTTTTGTACGACAGTCATATGAAGTGAATGTCTGCTTATTACACTAACACTGTGGAAAACTCACTCGCCTCTTCAGTGGTAGGACAAATGGCCACTTTCATGATCAAATGCTTAGATTTGTTTTGTGAAATTTATTTGTCAACACCATGTTTGCAATGAGAAGTCCAAGACTTACGTTGCTACTTCAGAAGCAGCATGAAAGATGCTGATTGTTTCGGTACCCTAAAGCCAATAGCTTTGTTATGGTTGGAAAAATGAACAGAATTGTGTGACAAATGGCATATGAACGTGAAGCGACGGTGCCTGCCGTTTTTCAAATTAATTGCCATTACAGCAGTGTTAATCTTTCCTTTTGTTGTTGCTTATAGAGACATTGCTCGTTTCATAAAGAAATCCTGAACCGTTTACAGGAAAAACATCGTCGAGAAGAAATGAGCACTTTGCTGCAGAAACACACACAACAGAGCTGCGAGAATTAATGGGCACAGCCCTCAGATGATAAACCTTGCCACTGAATTAAATGCTTGTTGCCTTTAATAGTTTGCCGTGTACAATATGATTCCTTTTAATCCTTTAACGATTCGGAGTTAAAACAATGACAGCAGAGTGAACGGGCTTCAGCGTGGGAGGGTGTGTCATTGTGTTACCCAGATGACTAACGTGCTGGGGAATGGTCGAACGAGATTTCTTTTCCTCAGTCAATCAATCCCATTCCTGAGATGCTTAAGGGTTTTGTTCCTGCCATCATCTTTCTCATTCATGCAGATGCTTCCATCCTAACCTGGAAGCATTGCTCCTTACTCTTCTAACCCTTACCATGAGCCTCCCTGTGCCACTACTCACATTCCCTCCTCACAGAAAACCCTTGGCCAGTCACTTTACTTACAGTCTGGTGGGCCCACCTCCTCCATGATCTTGACACCTAGTGTGGCCATCACCCAGATTCTTCCCTGCCGCTTACACATCTGATGCTTTGGACCCTCTGTCTTCTCAGTTGCTCTCTGTATTGCTCTGCTGGTGGTGGGTTGTTTTTAACTCATTGTTAAAGAGAACTTCCGGCCCTTTGTAATGCACATCTTTTTTTGCCAAGCCATCCTTCTTCCCCATTTCTCAGCCTCTGCAATCTTACCTCTGGAATGACCCCACCCTTCTGCTTTACCCTGAATGCTGGTTCGTGTTCCCAAGAAGAACCTACTAACTGTTGTCTTGATTCTCTTGCGGTACTAACGCTCTTTCATCCGCTTCTCTGAAATGCTGCATCTCCTCTCCTTTCCTTTGTTCTTCCGCTGAGCCATTTTGTTCAGTCTTCATCTTCCTGTCACACCTGTTCACTGTTTATGGGCAGGTGTAGACAACCAGCAGAGGGTTGCTGTGCCTACTAGCACCTTCTTAACATTTTTAAATGTCTCCATGTACACTTTAGTTTTCAGTCCTTACCCTATGAGGGTACATGAGAACTATGTCCCTCTTTCTCAAGAAGAAAGTGATGTTCAGGACATCCACTCATCCTAAAATTTACCCAAATGTAGGGCTCAGGTCATCAACTCTTCCTCCTGCCCCTGACTACACTCTCTCTCTCTCTCTCTCTCTCTCTCTCTCTCTCTCTCTCTCTCTCTCTCCCTGAGAAGGATTGTGATCCACTACAGATCTTCACTACACTGGAAAATGGATGGAAATTAACCAAACCCTTCATTGTACCGTTGCAGATGAGAGTCCCTACACTAAATCTGCCAGCCAGACAAAGCCGCCTGATGGAGCATTGGCTGTGAGGAGACAGAGCATCCCAGGTTAGACCAGACTGCTGGCTATTTCAGCTGTTTTACTTATTTGCGAAGCCCTGTTATTTGGTGGTCCTAAATAGTTCCGACTTGGTACCCATGTTTCTCCTAGAGCATGGACTGCGTTCTACACGACTTGGACAAACAATGAACAGAAACGAGGTCAGGAAACCTCACTGGCCTATGAGGATTCCTCTTGCAGCCTGCCACAGCAAAACTCTTTGTAAAATGTCTTAAATTGATATCAACTCTGTCTTTTGCTAGTCTTGACCTCTGGTTTCAGCAGGATAGCTTTGACGGCAGCATCCATGTCTTTACTGAAGTGCCAGGCACGACAGAACCATATGCAGGTGGTGTGGGTAGACCAGAGACTCCTTTCTTCTCATCTCTTCCAACTTAGTTTGGCTTCTGTTGGATGACTCTTGTAAAACTCTGGGACTTCGTGTTCCTGGGAAGATGGTTCGGTTTCTTGTGATACAATCAATGACATTTTTCACATAAAACATTTGTGAGCGATATATTAAAATGTCTCTACCTCAAAGCCAGTATTTTGAAGTTTTGGATTTGAGACTGGCAGAAAAGAATGTACACTGTCAAATTAAAAAGGGAAGGAAATGCAAAATACTATCTCAACTTGATAATTAGAAAAGCATTGATGAGAGCACCTGTGTGTAAGAGCTGGGTTAAAAGCATTAATAGGATTTAAAAGCTATTTAAAATGTGTATCTATTTCATTAAGCACAGCTAAAGATAAACCATAGGACTTTGGATGAGAGTAATTTTGGCAGTTAGGGAGTTACAGAGCAGCGTTTCCTACATTAAGTTGAATAGGTTGGCCAATCAGTTGATGAAAGGGAGGTATTGCATTTGAATAAGAACAAGATGAGTCTAGTTTGTGGAAAACTTGGCTCATGGTTCCTGTCTGGTATTTTAAGAGTTGCCTATGATTGTGTTTACGTCCTGTTTGAAGCTTTAGGGTTATTAGGAAATTCATGGCTTATAAAGAGACATGCATCTGTCTCTTTATTTTGCTGCTTTGGAGATTCTGAAGTAATTTAAGTTCCGGAATTGGTTGGCATCACCCAGTGCCAAGATTTCTAATCCATTCTGTGAAATATCAGTCTTAGTGCTGGTCGCATTTAGAAGAACTATTGGCTCCATCTCTAAGCTGTGTTTTGGGCTGGCAGTGGTGCCCGGTACCTCAAGGTCAATAATAGCTCTATGCCATCGGCCTCCTTCTGTACCTTTGCTGGTACCTGGCATTTCTCTCTTAGGAAGAGATGAGAGACTTCCCATTGCCCCTGCCCACTGGAGAAGGACACTGTAGTTCCCATATTTGATAAAAATGTCAGATATTTGATTTTCTGCACTTGGATTCCTTACCGTGAGCTTAGAACAAATGAACCCAACTGACCACAGACTAAGACTTCTGAAGCTAGAAGTCAAAACAGTCCTCTTCCCCCTGGTGTTATCTCTGGTGTGTGGATACAATGACAAATATCATAAGCTATTATCCATGATTTCTTTCCAAGGATTTGCTAATGTCACATACTAGTATAACTCCCTTGAATGGACAAACGTTTTCTTAAAGTCCCTGAGCCATGTTTTCACCTGACACATTGTGTTAGATTGGTAAATCATAACTGAACTTCACACCACACAAGTGATCCTCCATTACAGAATTGTTGTTCTCCCGGGTGTGTGTAAAGTCACTAAAATTATTTTCTTGTAGGCTTCATGGGTTATTCTCATGGAAGTAGGCCACAAAGAAACTTCTCTCTGTTCATCCCTCATAGAGCAGGGGCCAGAGAGAACAGGTCTTCACAATCTTCTCTATTTTTAAAACAATTCAAGAGAAAAAAAGATACATTAGTCAGAGGGCTGAGAACCTAGATGGTTGGTGCGGTTCCTTACTGCCACTTACACAGAAAATGAGCTCTGCCCAAACTCCATCCCAACTAAACACTCTTGAGATTCTGCAGCTGCTCTGGTCTCTCACTTCACAGCCACTGTAAACTGCTGTTTGGGGAAAAGGAAGGCACAGCCCTGGAACCATATCAAGTAGTCACTTAGCGGATAAACCAGCATAGCCCCCAGACAGAGCCCTAGCAAGAAGTCACTTAGCGGATAAACCAGCAGAGCCCCAGACAGAGCCTTAGCAAGTAGTCATTTAGCGGATAAACTAGTAGAGCCCCAGAGTTTTAGCAAGTAATCACTTAGCAGGATAAACCAGCATCAAGGAATCTTCACAATTCTCCTGCCTTTTCTCCCACCAGCTCTCCTGCCGAATTTGTTCTTGCATGGTCCAGGACAGAAAACAGGCAGGACTAGAAGACTGGAAACACATGTTCATGGTTTTCTGTGGACTAAACTGGGTCCAGTCTTGCAGCTTTTCCCTCTCTCTCCTGTGCTGACCTTCCAATCTCACCTCCCTCGAGGCACTGTTTCCACCCTCTGAGCAGAGCAAGTTTTCAGCCAACAGTGAGGCAGTGAGAAGGCAGTTTTCGCTCCTCAGACAGCTTCTGAGCTTGGCAGAGAGACCTCCCAAGGCAGGCGCTGTCCTGGAGCCATTTAACCTGGCTGGCTCCTGCAGAGTGAGACAGCATGAGGAGGCAGAAACCTTCAAAGAGCAGGCATGTTCCATGTGTGCCTGCAAAGTTGTGCACCTGATCATCCAAAACTAATGATCGAATTTAACTGTTCCTGTTGTTCCTGTTAGCCTTTTCTTTGATGGGTAGAAAGAGAGGATGAGATAGGTAAGAGTATCTTAAGATTGTCTGTGAAAGTTTTATGACAGTTGAAACTTTGAACATTATTTTATAAATACAGACCTAGTACATAGGTTTCCATAACGTGGCTGCACAATTTTCATGGCCTAGCAGACAGTATCTTCCAGCAGCTCTGTAACAAAGGGGTTACTTTGGATGTTTGAACAGAAACAGAATTTGCTTTCCATTTACTTCAAAACCCAGTATCTCCATGTAAACTCAAAATTAGTATAGCAATTATTTTATGATCACAAGTCAAATATGTATCTTCCATTAAACAGTTTTCATCCCCCTCCTTTCACTTCTAAAAAAAGCAATGTATTAAAAATCTCTTAGGAACAAAATGCATTTGCTTTGGATAAGAGAAAATGCATTATTAATATTATTTGGATACTCCTAATTTTAATCATGTCTATTGTGGCATAAAATATAAAATAAAAAGATTCTTTAAGACTTTCGCAAGCTTTTGTGAATTTCAGTGAAGGTAGTAAAAGGTGTTGTGACTGGCCCTGTGACAATGAAGGACAAAATTTAAGGATAACCTTCAATAAGAAAATAATACTAAATAAGGAAGCAAAGTTTTAATCTTATTTCAAAGATAAGATGAGTTCCAAGTTCAAAGATATTCAGAGCTAAATGATACCACACATCTAGTTTTTTAAAAAGCTTTTGATCAGAGGCCCCTTAGGTTGGCAGATTACTGGGGAAGTGGATTTCGATTGATTAAAGGACCATACAGCTCCGTTAAAATCTGCTCACATTTTGGATTCGGCAGATTTTCAAATATCTTGTGGTTTTCCAACTTAAAGAAAGTATTTTAATCATATCTGTCTATTGTGTGCAAAGGGAAGAGATGGGACCTGGATCAGCCTCCACGTCCTGGGGTTAGCGCTGTACTGGGCTTGTCTCCCTGTCCAAAGAGGGTCTTTCCTTGGCTCTAGTGGTCATCATAAAGAACCAGTACTACTTACTGACAAATGTGGTGAGCTAAGAGGTATCATCTCTATTATCTTTCCAAAAACTTCAGTGCACCCAGAAAAATTGATCTGCATCCAAACTTAGGTCACAAAAAGTTGTAGAGGGTGGCTTTTTTCTTTGTGGAATATTGAAGATACTGATTGGCTCAGTGACCAGTTTTCAGTCCTTCAGTCCAAGGTTCGGATATTATCATGCCCTTGATATCATGGGGACTGGCAGCCTTGAATTATGGAGAGAGGACAGTTCTAAACGTTGAAGGTCTCTGTGTCTCTGTTTATCATTTTCCTGTTGCTGTTCACACAATTCGATGCTTCATCCATCCACATTTTCATTACTGCAGCAAGTATCTAGTGTGACTTTGACGCCAGGATTGCGGACCTGCGCCAGTGTTCGGGCCTGCAAAGGCCATTTGCTCAGAGTCTGGCGTCGGGTCACTTCAACTCCTTAGTTCTATCAGTGAAACTCCCCAAACAATGAGTGAATCTTACCAGAGTGGAGATGGAAGTCTGCTCAGCCTGCAAGCATGCGGTGCCATGCAGGGACTCCCTGGTGCCGCAGGTGCACTTCACCACTGATTATTCACAAAGTTAGCTGAAATGTCTCCTTTACTTTAAATCAATTTCAAGATGATAGCCAAGAGTGTTGACAGCAATGCCATTCCCAAGTCTACCCTTACCGATTTTCATTTTCCCGCCATAGTACTCAGCACTGTCTGAAACCAATTGTTAAATGTATTACTGTTTTCTTTCTCAGGCCCTCGATGAAGTGCAAGTGACATAAGATAGGCATTCCATCTGTTTCATTAGGGATCTCTAGTGAACCGAATGGGACTTTACAGGCAGTAGGTAGTCAGTCAGTGTGTAGAGAATGTCGAAATGGGCAAAGACTGAGTCCATGGCATTTGCCCTACTAAAGTGAGCAGCAGCCTCTGTTGTCACACTTGCTGATGTCTTTAGTCTGCAGCAAATATTCACTGTGGTCTTGAGTGTGCACCAAATATGGTATCTCTCATGAAATCACCTCCCAAAACTAATGAATGAAATATCGATCAACTAGAAAGCAAAGGTCTCTCCCTTGGCCCATTTGTTCCTGTGGGGCAGAATTGATCCGTACAGTCCTCCTCCACCTGAGGAAACCATTTAAATTCGTCTCACAATAAAATTGACTGGATGACAATGGTTCTTTTCACTGTTACAGTATAGAAAAGGGCTAACATGCGTGTAAAAAAAATTCTAGAGTTTATGAAGAGGATCGTACAGAAGAGAATCATTACTTATCATGGCCGGCAAATGTTAGAGATTTCTCCCAGAGAGCTGATCCACTTTGCTGTGTGTGACTGGGATGCAGACTGAATTCTCAAGTAGCACCTAGTGAAAGGAGCAGTTAGATTTGTGTGCTCAGCGCTGGAGCCTTCCTTAGCAATTTAGAAATGTCAGCCTCTTGTGTTTGAACGTCTCCCAGGCCTACCAGTAAATAAACGTGGCTGAACTGCAGCAAAATGGTGCATGTGCAGCGAGTGATTCCCCACTAATGCTTCCCCCGCATGCAGTTTAAGAGGAGATTATTTATAGGGACTTCCTGTTTTACCGTGGTGTTTCCTGAATCTCCTGTGCTGTCGGGGTGATGGTGTTTAGGCAATGCCGTATTCTAGGTATGCTCAGGGGTCAGAAGGACTGGTTTTGACCACCACAACTAGTGCAGCCTTGCAGTGTCTGAGAAACACTGTCTAAGGGATGTGCATCTAAGAACTAGAGGGAATTTCTCTCCAAAGCTCTTGCATCGAAGGAAAAATCAATAGTCCCATTCATCAAGTCAAAGGGACCTCCAATTCGGGGTTTAAAACGAAGTGATTTTACAAAATCAGGGAGGTGAAACTGTGTTTCCTGACCAGCATGTGAGAAGAGTGGAGAAGAACTTTCTGTAATTTCCTATAGCTCTGAGCCCTGGGGCCATGGATACTCCATGTTTATCCATCAGCCTTAAACGACAGACCGCTTCCTGTTCAGGCTCTCACGTGGCACGTTTTTTATATCAGTCAGCTCTGCTTGTAGTATAACTATTGTAATTTTCAAGTACTTTTGAACTGATTCTTCTCTTGGTTTTCTCTCATGCTTCGATATCTCGGTTTGATATACCGATTTTATTTTTATAATATAAATAAATTTCCAGCTACAAATTTAAAGAAAGGTTTATGTATCCCTCCTTAAATTACCTGGCATCCGCCAGTGTTTTTATACCACATACTCTGGGAGACACTGACTTGGAATGAGAGTCTTCCTAGAAGTGACCTTGAGACTCCTAATACTTGGCACTTGGCTGGTACAGAAGTGGGCGGCTGATTTATGGCACTGAAAAGGGCACTCCATGGACATGGGGTGCCTGCAGGGCTTCCACCTACGTGGACATGGGGTGCCTGCAGGGCTTCCACCTACGTGGACATGG
>NC_022024.1:2366041-2378061 GCF_000317375.1 Microtus ochrogaster
TTTTTTTTCACGCAATATATTTTGATCATGTGTCTCCTCCACCAACTCCTTGCACACCCATCTTCCTGATTTCGTGATATGGGATGTCCTTCTGTATGTGTGTTTCTTTTATTGATTAATGAATAAAGCTGCTTTGGCCTATGGCAGAGCAGAATATAGCCAGGCTGGATGGGATAGAGAGAGAGTAGGTGGAGTTAGAGAGATGCCATGTAGCTGTCAAAGGAGGCAAATGCCATGTAGCTGCCGAAGAAGTAAGAGATAACAAACCACAAACCTATAAAATAATAGAAATGGATTAATTCCATATGTAAGAGCTAGCTAGAAATATGCCTAAGCTATTGGCTAAACAGTGTTGTAATTAATATAGTTTTGTGTGATTATTCAGGTCTGGGTGGCTGGGAATGAAAGAGCAGTCTCTTACAATTTCACCTTCCCTGTTTCACTCAATAAAACAAAAAAAAAAAAACCCAGTAGGACAAAAAAAAATAACAAACTAAGACAGAAGAAAATGAAAGTGTCCCTCTTGGCCTAAAATGATAGTATTGTATGATACATGGTATACTACACTTGGACGTGGGGGTCTGCTGACAGAAGCTATTGCAGGCCTGTAGCAATTAAAGCAACTGACAAAATTTTCTCTTTCTTTTAACCTAACAGCTCATAGTAGGCAAGAGCAGAAGCAGAGAGGCCTATGAGAAGTTGTATTTCATGTGTGCAATGGTAACATCCTAGACCAGTCAAGAAGTTGTGAAAATGATGATTTTTTTTTTTTGGTTTTTTCAAGACTTTTAATGTGGGAGTAGAAAGAAATGGATATGAAGTTGAGGTAGTGTAGTATGAGGCCTTTTGTTCATTTCCAAGCTACCCAGATTCCCAAAATAACCACACAGAAACTATATTATTTGCAATACTGTTTGGCCAATAGCTTAAGTGTATTTCTCATATCTTAAATTAACCCATCTCCATTAATCTATGTATCATCATGAGACAGTGGCTTACCAGGTAAGGGTCCATCCAGAATTTGTCTTGGAGTTATATGGCTTCTCTCTGACTCTGCCTTCTTTCTCCCAGCATTCAGTTTAGTTTTCCCTGCCTAGCTCTACTCTACCCTATCACAGGCCCCAAAGAACTTCTTTATTAACCAATGGTATTTATACAGAGGAGAATCCCACATCACCTCCCCTTTTCTGTTTAAATAAAAAGGAAGGTTTTAACTTTAACATAGTAAAATCACATATAACAAAACAGATATCAAGTAAGAATTATAATGACAATATTTATATCTACTTTATCTTTTTATCATAACTAAGGAAAACTGTAACTATATATTCTTCAACTCCATCAAACTCCAGAAGGATATGATATTACCTAAGTAAACAAGAAGTACATTGTAAGCAACTTCCAAAACTCTAGAATTAACAGAGACATCTTGGTGCCTGAACAGTCACGAAGTTCTTTTGTACTGTTGGGGCATCCATCTTCAGCCTATAGGCCCATAGTGTCTGGCACACTTAGCTATGAAGCAGGAAATTTTAAAGACAGTTCCACCAATATTGGCCACTTATCAGTCACTTTTCTTCTGTGTCCTACAGAATTTCTGGCAGAATTTCTGGCAGAATCTTTCAGGAAGCAGGAACCCCGAAGGACTGTCTCACATTTAGGCAAGTTCAGCCGTCATTTCTCTGTGGGTTCTGCATGTCCAGTTCACACAGCATACCATCAAGCAGTCCAGGCAAGAGCACTTTCTTCCCCAAATGGCTAACATAAAGAGCCTCTTTGATGCCCATCATCCTCTTGAAGTAATTGGTGCTGCCAGGAGCAGATGTGTCTCACTGTCATGAAAAGTCTTAAATTCTTAAACATTTTAAATACCATATTCTGAAGGTCTCTGAATGATTTGAATAACATCTATATAACTGAAATATATTTCTATATATCTAGAAAACCTAACTAACATGATTAGAAGCTTGACTATTATAGTTGACTATCTATTAACCTATATTTCTTAATTATACATTGCATTTCTAAATGAGCTGCACAAACACAATACCTCAATCAAGAACAGAAATATATATATTTGACTTTAAATTTATATCAATAAAGCAAGATCCATAAAAATGGAAATCTCTGTAGCATATCCCCCTTTAAATGTAAACAAACATTTATAAACAATCATTTAGCGAATTTAAGCATAGTTCTCTCCAAACTGCTTCCTGATTTTTGTTGGGTGAAGTAATTTTAGGGGGTGTTCATAGAGACCTTTCGGGTGGTCTTGGTCCATCAAACCTCATTAGTCTGGAATTAATCCACAGGTTATCATCTTCTGTAGAAACAAAAGTAGAACCTCTTTTCCAAAGCAGCAAATCATTAGTCCCAAAGTTTAGAATCAAAATACCTTTAAAATATATCGGTTGGTTTACATTAGCAGCCCATACAACGAAATGTCTCTCTGTACTTAGCTCCTTCACAGTCAAAAAATTCAAAGAAAACACAATAATATACATAATCCAGACTTTCTGTGTATATTCCATCTTTATGTGGCTTATTTTTATTTATTCCTGTCACTTTTCTACAAGTTTACTCTGTTTATTTAAAGACTTTGTTTTATTTTTTAAAAACCATTTACTTCTTTTTATAACTCTCTGTACTCTTTTTCTTCTCTCTCCCAAGCCTATGTACATTTATCCCCAACACTGTGACCCATTTAGAGGTCCTTTTTATCTGAATCTGTCTTTATTGTGTATCTGTAATTATTTTCTGACCAGAAGCATCTTTTTTTTCTTTCTTTCATTGCTAAGTGGGCGTGGCTAGAGCCAGCAAAGCCCTGTCTGTTGGCTCTGCCCAGTCTAACATAGAGGAAGCATATATTACTGCCTCTGAGACTGCCTGGTGAGA
Organism: Microtus ochrogaster; assembly: GCF_000317375.1. Classification (NCBI taxonomy): domain Eukaryota; kingdom Metazoa; phylum Chordata; class Mammalia; order Rodentia; family Cricetidae; genus Microtus; species Microtus ochrogaster. The sequence continues at coordinate 2,368,937 of NC_022024.1, forward strand.
GCCATTCTCACCACCTCAACTCTGGGAAGCATCGTGCAGCATGTAAACCCATGTTATCTGAGTAAAAACTAAATCTGCAGTGCAGCTCACTGCATGACCTGGAAATATCTCTGTGTATTGTGGCAGGAATCTGCCATACTCTCCTGCTTGTGAGAGTCTGGTAGACCTGATCCCTGAGCCACAGGCATGGTCTCAGCTACTTTCTTCCCAACTCCAAGTGGGCACACAATCACCCAGGCCCACAAACGTCATTCAAGTGCTTGGCCTCCTGAAAGACTTCTCTTAAAGGTGCTGCAGCATGCTGCCAGAAAACAGAGCCCATCCAGGAAAAAAAAAAAATGCAGCTATACTTTGTTTTTTAGTGTCTAGAATTCCTCTCAGGTTTTATGTGGTTTTAGCTAGCACATGTTGGAGCACCAATTTGTAGTAGGAGGCCTCTTATTTGTTTCCAGGCTGCCCAGACACACAAAATAACCACCTAGAAACAATATCATTTGCCATACTGTTTGGCCAATAGCTTAAGCATATTTCTGGCTGACTTATATCTTAAATTAACCCATCTCAATTAATCTGCATATTGCCATGTGGCTGTGGCTTACTGGGTAAAGTTCTAGCATCTGTCTTAGGCAGGGCTACATGGCTTCTGACTCTGTCTTCTTTCTCCCAGCATTCAGTTTAGTTTTCCCCACCTAGCTCTGCTCTGCTCTACCACAGGCCCAAAACATCTTCTTTATTAACCAGTGTATTCACAGAATACAGAGGGGAACCCCACATCAAGGTGGCAGTAGTACAACAACTCTCCAGTTGATGAAGCTCCTCATACTTTACTCACAAATTAGACATGGGCTGACAGAGGTAAGGAGAACTCTGAGGTATTTCCTTAGGCTTTTCACTTACCCTCTGGGTAAATACTGATGCTATTTGCACAGATGGAGGCCCATGCAAGAAGCACAGGATACATGGGAGATGAACGCTAAAATCTTAGAGGAGGAGATCAAGGCTAGAAATTCACACTCTGGGTTTGTCAGTGTGGAGGTGGAATCTGTGCCTTGGGGAGTAACTGAAATCATCTAGGTAGTTCAGGCAGATGGAGACAACATCCTGAGTTGAACCTGGGATGTAGCAGGGCTCAGGGCTGAGCAATGAGACAGAACTCAACAGAAGGCATGTTAAAAACAGAAGCAGTGAGACATTAGAAAGTTAAGACAGTATGGTATGCTACATCCCAGGAAGGGCCATAGGCCTCTGGGGCAGGTGTGAAATACTGCGTCAAAGAGCAATACAGATATGTAGTGATGTAAATAGGAAAGAAGACAGAAATCTGTGTGCTACTCAGAGCCTGTTCAGTGGGAGGTTGCTGCAGGAGCAAGTGGGGATTAAAGCAACTCACAGCCTGTGAAGAGACCAGAGTTCCCTGAGAAGAAAGACAACATGGAGACTGCAAGACAGCAGGGCTCCTTGCTAGGAAATGTGTGTGAAAGGAGAGGTGAAGCCCTTTGTGCAGTGTGAAGGGAAGGCGTGCTAAGCTTCCAAGAAGAAGGGATGTCATTTCAAAGACTGAATGAGTGTATTTCCTGGGCCATGTTAGGTAATCAGCACAGAGTATAGAATGCGTAACCCTTTTTTCACAAAACCTACCTCCCCCAATCCAAAGAGGAAGTAGCCTTACTTTTCTGACCTTGGCACCCGTGTCCTCCCCACATATTGTACACTGGTTCAGCTAGCAACTCCCACTGTGTTTCTTTGCCACAATTATTTCTTCATATGAACTCCCAGGATGCTTTATAAGAAATCTTTGGGACTTTCTGGTGGTTGTATTAGTCACTTTTCTTTTGTTGTGCTAAAGCATCATGACCAAGGTAACTTATAGAAGAGTTTATCAGAGCTTAGGGTTTCAGAGGGTGAATCCATGACCATTATGGCAGAGAGCATGGCCACAAGCAGGCCAGACTGTTGCTGGAGTAGTTACTGGGATCTTACATCTGATCCACAAGTGGAAGACAGAGTTAACTGGGAATGGTGTGCACTTTTAAAGCCCCAAAGCCCTCCCTTCAGTGACACACCTCCTCCAACATGGCCAGACCTCCTAATCCTTTTCAAACAGAGCCACCAACTGAAGAACAAGAATTCATATACAAGTCTATAGAAACCATTGTCATTTAAACATTCTGTTTCAAGATATTCTGCAACTATTCCTGCTGTTAGACTCATCTCTAGTTCGTTATTCTTCTTTTCATTCAAATAAATGGTCTATTAAAAGTTCTCCCCAAACCAGTCATTTAAATAGTTTTAGTTCCCCCCACCCCCACAGGATTCTCAACTGAATGTGGTCCAGGTTTGTTTTGTCTGCATTAGGATCCCATTACTTTCATGAATCATCCCTTATAAAGGGTGAGGTAGAAGTAGGACTCAGACTACTGTAAGTAGATTTATAGCAAGTCTTTATCTGTCCCTCCAGTCAGCTCTGAAATAACCACATGGAGATCTCTTATTATGAAAGCTTGCCTGATAGCTTAGACTTGTTTCTCACTGGCTCTTATAACTTAAATTAACCCATATTTTTATTAATCTACATTCTATCATGTGACTTTTAACTCTGTCTCATTTTGTGTGTCCAACTCATTACCTGTCTGGCTTCTCTGCCCTTCTTCCCAACTTTCTCTCTGCAGCAAAAATCCTGCCTATCTATTGGCCATTAAGCTTTTCATTAAACCAATCATAGTGACATATTGTCATGCAATGTAAAGGAATATTCTACAACATACTACTTTAATACCTATATCTTAAACAAGCACACACACACACACACACACACACTTTCTCTTCCTCTACATTCAGCTTTCAATATTAAAAATTCTATATTCAATTTGTCTGACTTAAATATGATTAAATACACAGATCTGCCTGTATTGCACAGTAGCCCCCACTTTTTTCATATCTCTGCCTGTTGAACATTTATACTGTGCCACTGCACTGAATTTTCCACCTCAAGCCATTACTTGTTGACTGTTCTAATTATTCCACTCTCTCTTCCAACCAGTCATGTGCTTACTTGAATGCATTTATCATCTCTTCCTGCTGTTGTTGCTTTCAAATTAAGCAAGACACACTCCTCCCTAAGTCCTTTGTTATGCGTGATGTGATTTCCACTCTCTACTAGTCTTTCTCAGTTTGTCAATGCTCTTTAGCATTTGAGGTGACCAAACTGAATACCTTCCCTTGATGGCTTTGTGAAAGAGAACAAGGTACGAACATCTCATTGCTTTCCCTGGCCTGGTGATGTAGGTTAAGGCTGCCCTTCTAGGTGAAGTGATATTTGCTTTGATTGTGCTGTCAGCTAAAACTTATAGGTCTTGATCTCATGACTTCTGGAAGCTAGGTTTTCTCCCGTCAGCCATCCTCCTTATAATACAAGGCCATTTACAGCTTTTGTCCTGAATATTTATTTCCATTCTATTTATCTAGGTTTCAGAAGAGAAAGAAGAGTTTCAAAACTTTCTAGGAATCCATCTGATATCAAAAAAAAATTATCTAGCCTTTCTTTTTTTTAATCAAAAAAGAAAAGAATTAATTCAGTTTTATGGATAAAGAAACTAAGGCTCACAGAGACTGAAGTAGCTTTCTCAAATTATATTCAATAACATCGTGTGTGTGTGTGTGTGTGTGTGTGTGTGTGTGTGTGTGTGTGTGTGTATTCCTGTGGTCTCAAGTGTCTTCTCTCATCTTTTAGCAGAAGACTGACTCAGAAATCACTTTACTCAGGCTGTAGCTTGGAAGTAGACTGTCCTCCTGATTATTGCACAATATACTGCTCTATTTAACAGAGAATTAGCCACAAATTTGACAAGCACTTAACAGATGTTAAAAATGACAAGCTTCACTCTGCTGAAAGCCGAGCACCACGTCCCATCCCGAGTCCTCGACTCTCTCCTGGGAAGGCTTTGTGTGTCAGTCTCAATGCGCCTCAGAGCTTGAACCTTTCGGCTCCCAGGTTGTTAAGAGAGATCTTTACAAAGGGTAAATCTCTACAGACTAACAGGAGTAATATCAATAAATTGGCACTGCCTGAAAGTACCGTATACCGATGGACAGATCACACTCAGTTTTTCAGAGGAGAAACAAGAGAGAGGTGGAGGCATTTATGCAGTTGATGCCACACTAAGCCAATTAACAGCACACCATTTGAACCAAAAGTTATCGATATTTTTAAATACTTCCTGTCATAAGAACATAGGGGTGGTGTGGTTTTTAAAGGCAGAAATCAGGCTCATACACAAGCAGTTAGTGGCCACTGTTGCTCCCCTGATACAGGGCAGCAATGGATGTGTTTAGTTTAGCCAGAAATACTTAAAGGCAATACTTGTTGCTCTTCCTGCATTTCGTGCACTCTGCTGACTGATCAGGTTACACACAGTTCCTTCATTCCGTTTGTATGTCTAACGTGTTATTTGGATGTTTGACTCATGCTAGTGGGATACAGTATGGGAAATGCGATTTGGAGGTAACTTAAGGCCACGCTCCTTAGGTTAGAAGCAGGCTCTGGAGCCACCCTGCTTTGCTCCAGTGTCAACAGCCCGCCTACCTGCTGCTCTGTGGAAGTAAGCCAGTTGCTTAGGTTTCATGCATCAGCATTCCCACTGTGCAAAATGAGACTACAATGAGGATTATACAAGTTAATACACATGAAGCATCTATGTTAATTGTCTACTTCTGCTTAACAATATTACCACAAATCCAGCAGCTTAAAACCATACACATGTATTATCTCTCTGCTTCTGTGTATTAGGATATTGAATGTGGCTTATCTACCCTCCCTAGGGTCTTACAAAGCCAGAGTGTTATCTGAGGTAGATGAAAGAGGAATCTCTTCCCAAGCTCATTCACTCCGTCTGTTGGCAGACTTAAGTACAGAACCTTAATTGTGTTTTCTTGAGGTCACCTTCAGCCTCCATTACTGTCTACTACCGCATTGGCCACAAAGGAGGGAAGTCTCCAGGAGGCTGGGCACTGAATTCAGTACATAAATTCGCTAACATACATCTGGAACCTCCTGGTTAGATACAAGTCACAGGCCACACCCATCTCCTCAAGATGGGGTTTTAGCATCACTGTAACCAAAATACCCTATCAGGCACCTCATAAGGGAGGGAAATAGTTGTAGGGGCTTATAGTTTAAAAGTGTTTTCATTGTTAATGCTGACCTTTCTCAAGCCCACTCCTGGTAAGCTAGCAATGCTAATGCAGCCCCACGTCATTTCAAGCGGCACCACTGCCTGGGAATTGAGCATCTTAAATCAGACCCATTGAGAGACATTTCAGATTTAAACCACAAGTGTGGGGACAGCATCAGGGAGTTGGGATAAGGAGTCCTGGACCCTGGACAATCAGCAGATTGTGTCGACAACTGCTTATGAAATCAGTCGTATTTCCTGATAGTTATTCATCTGAGCTGATGTCTGAGTGAGTTTCTCACATGGGAGTGTGCGAGCTGTTCAGACAGGATACGGGTGGTGATGGTAGGCACACAGGAAGACACACACATGTAGGTGGTCATAAGTCAGCAGGCCCTGGAGGTCACCTGAGACGTTTGTTCTGCTGCGGAGCAAAGTGGATGAACCAGACTCTCGAAGCGTCTTCCCAGAAGCGCCCGTGCTTTTCTTTGTGTGCTCCATAGCTCCATCTTTACCTGGCCAGCCTCTGCCGAAGAGGAAATCAGAGCATGGTGCGTGCGTGCGTGCGTGCGTGCGTGCGTGCGTGCGTGCGTGCGTGTGTGTGTGTTTCGGAGGATACCAAGAGTTATCTTTATACCTCAAGAAATAGAAGTACTTGTGTGACATGCAGGTTTATCTCCTAAGGAAATAATCTGTCAAGGCTTTGTATTTCTGTGTCTCAAAATTTCTAACCAGATTTCCGTGTCTGTGTGGCATACAAAAGGACCACATGCCATCTTTTGGGAAAGAAACGTTGAAAGATTGAGCCTCTGTGCTATCTGGATCAGCGGCTGTTATGGGGCATCTAATTCTCGTGCTCATTCGTGTACCCCCACTCTGTGCACATAAGCCCTGATACCTGTAAACTTTCTGTATGGCACCGCAGCCCCAGAGGAAGCCCGATAAGGCTCGTCTGTGGACGGCAGCACAGAATCCAGATGTGCGCTTCTTGTTCACGGGACGTTATTTGTTGGAAACTTATATGGACCTGCATGTTAAGTTTATCAGTGCATAGTCTAATCCCAGGTCTGCATTAAGTTTTTGAAAAATGTAACCCAAGAATCGCAGGTGACACATATGTAAACAAATATGCTCTGTGTCCTGTTCATATTTAGCCAGGCTCTGGTGGCCTGGGGAGAGCACATGGGGGTGTCTGAGGGCCCCTACATCTAAGCTAATTATGAAATATGAAGCATGTAATAACTGTGATACCACCCTGTTATTTCTTTAATTTAGGCAATTTCCCAGCAGAATATAGAGGTGTTAATTGCTTTTGCACTTCTTTGGTTGACAGATATGTCTTTTTCCACCTGGGTAAGAGAAGCAATTATTGTAATGCTATGGCGGGCTTGCCGAGATAGCCTTTAATGGATTTTAAAGGCATCGTGGTTTTGAAGGGAAGCTGCCCTCCTGCCCTCCATTCACTTCCTGTTTGGGAACAAGAGCGGGCAGCATGTTCAGACCTCGCAGTGAAACTGTCAGAGGCAAATGTGCAGATGAAAACACATGAAGGCAGAAATAATGCACTTGCAGGAAATATATACCCAGACTTCAGATAAGAGAAAATACACGCCAGCGTATACATCAATCACTGAACTGAACAGAGATTAAAACAGTAAAGAGGTAACCGCCTTTCTTTAAATGTATGTTTCCAGAATCTTTAAACAAAATGTTATCCTCCGGAACTGGTGTGGACCTCCAAACAAGAGTCTGACAAGTTGCTAACTCATTCCAAATCCCCAAATATTCTTTTATCCATTGTGTGAAAGTCACTTTCGCCAAACACGCTGGAAAGGCAATTTGTTTTAATGTTTCATGTCTACATTTGAGAAGCAGAAGAAAAATAGGCTTAGAACTGTTTTTGCTGGAGCCCAGAGCTTTCTTTTGATAAGACATCCCATCAATAGTGGGATCAGTCCTTGTTAGACAATGTCACCGTGGAAAGAAGGTGGAATTTTAAATCACAGCCAATGTTTGTAAGTTCTAACAGATTTTCCTGATGTGGGCCCTTAGGCAAATTTTCTGTCTTTGGAAATCTTCATGTATTTCATCTGTTCCTGGATGTTGATCTGAATCAAATGCATGTCTGACCAGGTCATGCTAAGTGCTATTCAGATGTGAAATGACTGAATCAGTGGTCCTCAACCTGTGGGTCATGACCCCTTGAGACTGAATGACCCTTTCACTGGGGTCACATACCAGATATCCTGTATATCAAATATTTACATTATAATTCATAACAGTAGTGAAATTATAGTTATGAATTAGCAATGAAACTGATTTTATGGTTGGGGTCACCACAACATGAGGAACTGTATTAAAGGGTCGCATTAGGAAGGTTGAGAACCAGACTAATGGAAGGTGTAGGCTTTGCAGCATCTGAACTAAAAATACACTTTTCAAAATTCAACAAGACCTTAGAAAGATATGTATGTGTCACTGGGATCCTTCCCAGAACTTTGGAAGATGCCTGTGCCAGGGAAATTCTCAGAGTGTGTCAGTGGTTTCCCTTGTAGGTTGTTATCATAGACTATAGAATGCCAGAGCTGGGGATGATTGCACCTGCCAGTGGACAAGGATACACACATGGGTTATAGCACTGGAAACAATCACAGCATCTTACAGCAGGGAACATGGGCAAGAACAGATGAAGTTGGGACCAGAAACTCAGAGCTATATCTGTTTGGTCTCCTTTCCCCTGGGTGCTTTGAAAATTCCACTTGAAAATACAATTTGGGAAAACATACTGTATTTGAGCTATCCCATGACCCACCCAGTTGCTGTGTTATGCTTTTCAACATCTGTGAAAGCATGAAGCGTTTCTATGGTTGTTCTTAAGCCTCTAGCATTTGTAATTTCATCAGTGTTGACTGTAGACGGCTTGGTTCAGACTCTTGGTGATGGAATTCTTGATGGTATAATTACTCTTGGGACATGATGCCTCTGGGAACTACCTTTTACCCATTCAATGGGTAATCTCAGCAGCTCCTAGAGCAGTGGTTCTTAGCCTTCCTAGTGCTGTGACCCTTTAGTATACTATAGTATAGTTCCTCATGTTGTGCTGACCCCCCAGCCATAAAAATTATTTTTATTGCTACTTCTTTTCTGTAATTTTGCTACTGCTGTGAATTGTAATGTAAATATCTGTTATACAGGATGTCTGATATGCAACCCCCATGAAAGGGTCATTTGACCCCCCCAAAGGGATCATGGCCCATACGTTGAAAACTACTGACCTAGGGATTAATTGACCATATGGTGACCAATTACAGCTAATGGATCTACAACACAACCTCCACACCTACAGCTCCAGGAATATTGAGGAAGGGGAAGCAGAAAGTTAGAGAGGATCAAGAGATGCCTGCTACCAGATAGTGTTTTCTTGACATGACAGAGATGTTGTGTCCCTGAAATCTCAATAATGTTGTTGCCTAAACAAGATCTTCATGCTAATTGGACCAGTTGACATGCCAAAGGGGATGGTGTAAATTTCTCCAGATTCCATCTCTGGTTGAAGAAATATAGATAAGCAGTGGCTGCTGAAAGAAATGAAATTCATGATATGCTAATAGTCCTATGCTCAGGCCAAAGCACATGTACATATGAGCAACATTGCCTGTACATGTAGCTGTGTTTGTGAGCCTGCATGTATGCATTAGTGTGATGTGTGCGTGTGTGTGTTGTGTGCATACATGTGTGTGTGTGAGAGAGGGGGGGATATACAACAACAATAATTATAAAAGGAGATGAATCCAAGAAAGAGTGGGGGGAAGGAGAGAATTGGAAGGAAAAAAGAGAGGGTGGGAATGATGTAAATACAGTGTATTCGTGTCTCTCATTATCAAAATCAGCTAATCCCAGCACTTGGTAGGCAGAGGCAGGCAGATCTCAGTGAGTTCAAAACCAGCCTGCTCT
>NC_022024.1:2378511-2385467 GCF_000317375.1 Microtus ochrogaster
CCACAAAGCCAGTACATGCAGTAGGATCAAAACCCAGTGCCATTGTCCTTGGCTTCTCAGCAGCCCTCATTGTCGGCCATGTTCAGAGAGTCCGATTTTATCCCATGCTTTTTCAGTCCCAGTCCAGCTGGCCTTGCTGAGCTCCCAATAGATCAGCCCCACCATCTCAGTGGGTGGGTGCACCCCTCGCCGTCCTGATGTCCATTTTTATTTTAAAATTAAGCACCCCAAAACTGGAGACAAAGCACTCAAAATGTAAGCTTCTGGGGTCACTTCACCATAATAATAAGAATCAAAACTTGAAGGTTAATATCATCAGGTTGAAAGAAAATTCAAGAAACAAAAACTGGGCTTGGCCTGGGCAATGCTACATCTCCAGGTTCATGATGCCCAGAGAACAATGTTGTAAAGAAAACACTGGTTCAGACGGTGAATGCTGAAGTTTTCAGGAAATGCCATAGCTAATTTATTTCATTTGCTTCTCCTGCTCATGTAGGTATTTTGAGTTCTTTCATAAGTACAAAATTTTTTAACTCTTAGCAATAAGAAAGCATTAAATTACAGTTTAGTTGACAGCATAGTATGCGCTTTAGACATTGTGATATTTTGAAGTGAATGAGCTATGGTGAGAGTTTATACCATGTATTTAAGTTTCTGATTTTATAGTTCTGAAGTTAAGTCACAATAAGGACTTAATAACTATGTCAAGGCAATGGGGATGGTTTACCTGGGACACAATAAACCATTGGTGAATGAATATGTTTCAAGTTACTATCTCTGGTTTACCCCAGACTCAGCCTCTGATTTGCTAATCACCATTGATTGGATTATTATGGTTTTTAATGTTTTAACATATTTCTTACTCAAACAAAAATTTCTTGGGAGCTAGGACTTTGCCTTTTTGGATTGATAGTGAAGTATTTGGCATGCAGAAAATGACCAATAGATACTAAAGGAGAGGGTGGAAGGAGAGTGGATGGATGAATGGATGGATAGATGGAATGGTGTAAGATGGGTTGAGATAGCTGAAGCATGCAGACTGAGGTTGAGATTAAAGAATGGAGCCAAAGCGATGCCGATCTGTTAGTTACTATGCTGCTTACCCTAGTAATGAGCAATAATACAGACTTTTGCTTTGTTTTTGAATTTGTGGATTAGGTGAAAAGAACTGGACCATGCTGGAGGTCAGAAGACAGTGGTGTCTTCCTTGATAGTGTGGGAGAAGTCCAAAGTAGGACATGAGAGTTGTCCTTGCTATGGCCAGTTCAGACTCCTCCAGCCCAGAGTTCCAGTGGGTCTTAGGCAGAGTTATAATCAAATGCAGACCGTCTGCAGCAGCCTCGGGGTTTCTCTATGAAGAGCTCACCGAGCTCCCTGGGTGCCCCGCCTCTTGTTTATCTGCTGTGACTGCTCTATTAGTTTCCATCTGTCCCTTTATTTGAAATGGATCAAGTCTCATAAACAAAGGAAAGTCAGATCCACAGCCCTGACATATGGCATCTGTAGCAAGATTAAGTGGCTGATTTACTGTCCGCCTGGTGGGTCGAAGCCAGCCAGAGCCTGCCTTGGTTTTCAGTTCTTTCCCAGTCGCATTTTGGTTACACATTCTAGTATCTGCTTTTTGATGACTCTGAAACTGTCTGGCATTCCATTTTGTCAAGATTCAACTCTCTATATTTGTAGAACGGATACAAATTCTGCTAAACAAAAGAACCTTATTTTTAAGGGGTTTTTTTGGGGGGAGGGATTCAGAAATAGATTGTGATCTTCTTCCTGGGATTGTTGTGAGAATTAAATTAGGTAGTAGGTGTGGGAACATCTTAAAAAGCATAAACTACTTGAAAATACTGGATAGTCTTTCAAAGTACCGGGAGTGTTTTTAAATGTACCATTTCAATCAAAGGATCTGAATGTACGAGTTCTTAGGTGCCTGTGGAAGCAGAAGGCCAACCCTGTGTGTTATTAAGTTCTTGCAAAAGATTGTGGAAAGAGTCTCCAGCTTTGACATCAGGGATCTCAAAGCCCCCTCTTTTCCATTGTTCTGGAAGAAGTGAGAGCCCCAGTGTGCAGGCAGCCTCCTTCTCAGGTTGAGGTTCATCTGCCCCAGCCCCCAAGGGTGGCTTTCAGGAGTGTACAGCAGATCTGATCATGTCCCTACCTTGGGTTCATCCTCCTGAGAGTTCCTTCTTCTCACTCATCCTGCTAAATGAGACAAATCTTCCATCTCTTATTGCTCACTGGACTTTCAGGCCAGAGAATTTGTTCGTTTGATACAAGATATCGCAACAGATGGGTATTGAAACAGATGGGTGGAACAAATTATTTCCTCTAATGACAAGTCATGAATTTGTTGAACAAGTTCTGGTCACTTTGTTTCTCTCTTCCATGAAAATGAGAGGGAGAATGCAAGTAGATTGCTGTTTCCGTGTAAGGAGCCTCGAGCTCTAATGCCAGCTCTTCCCCAGCATCACGTGTCGGACCCTTGCTCCCTGGTAGGCTCCCAGGCCATGCTGACTGTTCACTGAGGTCCAGAAAAAGTAAAGATGGCGACTATTAGTCTTCATTGTGTTAGCTGTTGGCACAGAGGCTGGCAATTACAGATGTTCCAAAAATATTTTCTGGGCTGAAACAGTCCACAAGTAGCTGTAAGAATGTAGTTACCTTCCTTAGGGGAACATTGAGGAGCCAGAGTAATTTTGAAGCTAGCCTGGCCGATTGCTGGAGTTTAACTCCGAATACCCACTCTTCGATCACGTCAACAACTCTCACCGAGAGTATTAACCACTTTGACCTGAAAGTAATGGATGCTGGGTTTTCTCAAAGGGAAATTACTTGGAGCTTTTTCAACCAGCACAACTACTGGGTTTCTTTCTTGACTTTTTTTCCATTGTTCCATATGAACTCTTATGGCTAAATGTCTAGTCAGTATCCATAAAGCTGGGTAAGGGGAGAAGTTTGAGGTCAGTGGACCTCATCCTGTCTCTAACATATTTCCATTTAGATTGTTAGGTAGTTGATAGATTTGGCTACTCCATACTGCCTATAACTTGTAGTTCACGTGCATACATGTTATTAATTGACATGCTCTTTGATTAACACATTGCTCAAACCCCTACAGCAATGGTTCTCAACCTTCTTAATGCTGCAACCCTCTAATTTAGTCCCTCCTGTTGAGGTGACCCCCAACCATAAAATTATTTCACTGCTGCTTCATAACTCTAACTTTGCTACTTTTATGAATGGTAATGTAAATATCTGGTATCCAGGATCTCTGATATGCAACCCCCAAAGGGGTGGCGACCCACAGGTTGCTGCTCTAGAGATCCTAATTTCTTAAGTAGGTTTTGAAAAGTGACAGGAGAGTCCCTGTTTAAGAGTGAATTCCTCTGGAACGACTCTAAAGCTGTTTTGGATTGAAGGCCCACAGTTTTCACTGTATTCTGCACACGAGATTAAACGCTACAAGACAGGTGCTGGAAACTGCTCATGTTCCCACTGAATATTCCAAACACCCTATAGGACACATAGTGTTGTTATCCCTATTTTTGAAATGAGGGAAGTGCTCACACACCCATGCTCACACTCATCAACACACACACACACACACACACACACACACACACATTTTTTTAAGTACTCCAAGAACAAAAACATGCAGGTATGAATCTGGCTGTCCGCATCACTGCTGAAATCAACCCTGAGCATAATTGTCGTTCACCCGGACGCTCACACTGGTTTTTCGTATGCTGCTCATCCACAAATCTACTTCATACTCTGACTCCCAGAGGGTGCGAGAGTCTCTGGCATGGTTCTTCATGTCACTACCCAGCCGTGGAAAGTGCCAACAGACTTTCTACTGCGAGACTGGGGCAAGAACTAAAACTGAAGATGCAGCTGTTTATCACAGCAGCTCAGCTTTGATCCCTGCAGTTTTGCTGAACCCAGTGATGCTGGCGAGAGCCTGTAATGAATACTGGAAGAAGCACCTGCGTAGTTCCTGAGAGGGATAGGCGTCCTAGAGACTTCGCTATGAGTAATATACAGATAAAATCATAGCATGAATGATAACATCCTTTCCAAAAGCCACACAGATATGCATGTGGTGCTGGGATGTGAACCTCAATTCCCATTACCAAGGCATTAATAATAATAATAATATTCAGCCATATAAGCCTAGGGAAATAACTGCCTGTTCTTCCTTCATCATGTAAGGGCTTACTATTGACTCATTCATTCACTAAGCAGGTACCAGGACACATCTGCTACTGTATAAGCCACTGTTACCCACACTAAGGACACAGAAAGAACAAAAGACAATCTCTGACCCCAACATTTCCAAATGTGTGACTTGCTATAGGGAGTTCCCATCAATAGTGTTTCTCTTTCTCTGTTCAAGGTTTTGTTTTGTTGCTTTGTGTTTAATCTAAGCCGTTCATGAAACCTGAAGAAGCTAGGCAACCTCAGCAGCATCTGTGTTGCCGAACACGCTTCCTGAGGCTCTTATTAATATGCCTTCTCTTTTATTGCTAGAATGAGGGTCTTATAGAGCACGTTGGGATGTAACAGAACAACCCGAGTCGGGGTTAGAGAGATGGTGAGTAAGAACACTGGCTGACTTTCTAGCTGATCCAGGTTCAATTCCCAGAACCCACATGGCAGCTCACAATGTCTAACTCCAGTCCCAGGGGCATGGATGCCATCCTCAGACCTTCCTCCTCAGACATCAGGCATGCATTGCTGCACAGACATGCATGCAGACCCATCACCCATATACATAAGATAAAATTTCAGAGTTAAAACTTTCTCCATAACTTCAGTCTCATAAGTTTCTCTTATATGCGATTCTTTGTACTTGTATCTACTTCAGTCACCCAGCACCAAAATTTCCTGCTTTCTAGATTTCCTTTCTTAGGTACAGATACCAATTTCTACCAGGTTAAAAAAAAACTGAAAATGCTGGTCTTCTTTGGCCTCCTCTTCCTCACAATCTGAGTTCATCTCTAACTCAGGAATTCCTCTCCATTGGTGTATTGAAAGCCTGTGCCTTCTGCATAAACGCTGAAATACCTCAGGCTCTCACATTGCCTGTGTGGAGCATAGTTAGCCGCCCGGAACCAGCATCTTCTGACTGAGCTGTCCGGGTGTTTGTCTACACTCCACACTCTAACCCTCAGCCTCGTTTGAAGTTAGGTATGAATTGAAAATGAGCTGCTGTCCTTGAAATATGACGGCTTTCAGGAAATCCCTTCTTCTTATTCTATTTGCTGGATGCAGTTAGGATAAGTAATGCCATGGCAGACGTTTGCAAACTTTCTCTCTTTATGAACTCTTTAGAGTCTTGGTAATGTCACATGGTCCAAATGAAGCTCCAAAACTGATTCTATAGTTAAGTTCAAATAATATAATGCATATTTTCTCCCAACATCTTAGTAACTACCTGAAAAACATAAAATAACAAAGTTTGTTTCAGTGTGCTTGCTACACATTGTATTTCTTCCCAGGCCCTCAAACCAAATCAACATCTGCAAAGGTATTTCCTGTTCCACACTGATTTTCACATGATCTTGCTTGGATCATAGCATCCACCAAATAAATAATAAATAAATGAAAATCTCAGCTTCAGAATAATAAACTGTCAACAAAAGCAAAACTCTGTCTCAGAAAAAAAAAAGAAAAGAAAGCTAAGGCCATTTTGATGTTAACAAAAGACAACACAAAAAAAGAAATTAGGAGGACACATATATTACTCCTTAATATGAATAGAGGAATTATTAATACAAATATTAGCAGTAGAATTCAACAACTTGTTTTTAATATTATAACATATGACTAAGTGGTGTTCATTTTAGAAATATAAGGTTTACTTAATACTAGAAAAATCTTTTACTGTAGTTCAATATATTATCAAGCTAAAAATTACAAGATCATATTGGTCAGTGCAAAAACATTGAAAAAAATATAACATACTTATGGCTTTAAAATTCTCTTTGAAAGTTAGAAACAATTATTAACTTCATCAATAATAGAGTGTCTATACAAAATGCTATAGCTAGTGTAATGATAAAACCCCAGATGCCTTTCTCCCAAAGACTCTTCTCAATACTTTAATTCAGTATTTAGTTAGAAGCTCACCATAACGTAAGGCAAGAAAGGAAAATAAGGACATGTATGTGGAAAACAAGAAAACATAGAAAATTTTTTTCTATGTTTGTACATGAAATAGTTTTGTGCATAAGACACACATCATAATAATGTCCTAAGGAAACTCACCCAAAACTCACAAACGACTCCCTCAAATCATAGGAAATAATATATATGTGTATTATGTTATATATATATATCTCATATATTATATTTTGTATGAATATATGTCAGTTATATGCTTATTGCCTATCAAGGAACAATGTATTTTGAACTCAGTAATAGAATATTATTTATGATAACTGGAGAGAGTGCTCAGATGTAAAACTAGCAAAACAATATAGAACTTAGATGTTCAAAACTGGGACAATGTTTGTGAATGAAAGTAAAGAAACAAATCTAAGTAAAAACTTGATAAATTTGTTATCTTTTACCAAACAGAAATGTCTGGGCAACAAAGAGTTTAATTATTTCCACAATGTTGAATAAGGTTGCCACAAATCCCATTAAAGTCTCAGGATCATTTTTATAACTATAGAAAGGATTATTTTCAAAATTATGTAGAAAAGCAAAAGAGCCATTTAAGAAACTATGAAAAATTGAGAGGAATCAGTCTGTCTACCCATTTTCAATACAGTATAAAGTTGCATTAAGACCAGAGGACAGGCCAGGAGAGCCAACATTCGGAACCTTCATCTGGCGATGGATGGAGATAGAGACAGAGACCCACACTGGAACACTGGACTGAGCTTCCAAGGTCCCAATGAGCAGCAGAAGGAGGGAGAAGATGAGCAAGGAAGTCAGGACCACGAGGG
>NC_022024.1:2385827-2391718 GCF_000317375.1 Microtus ochrogaster
AAAAAAAAAAAGACCAGAGGACAGTAATGGGGACATGGCCACATCTGCAACAGGGGCAAGCAGGAGTGCAAGAAATGCACCATGTCACTAAGGTTGACATGCATTTGACAGCATGCAAAGGCAGCTTAATAAATATGCACATCTAGAAAATGTCACTGAGTAATCGGACATCTTTAGGCAAAATCCTTGTATGAAAATTAACTACAATTAGGTCAAAGACTTCTATGTAAATCATAGCCTAGGCCATGACAAGTGCGGATGCCGTCAAGTGTGGACCAGCCGGACTCGATTTACATTAGGGGTGTTTCCCTCCTCGGAAAACCGTATCAAGGAGCTGGACTGTTTCCATCCTGTGAGCCGCTGTTCAGCAGAGCAGACTGTTCCTGTCTGTAACAGCCAAGTGATCCCCAGCTCGACAGTGAGGAGTTATAAATACACACACGCTTATCCAAGGGCTAAAATAAGTATCAGTGACAATCTCAATTACGTGGTGAGACACAGAGAAATTGAATGATTTATATACTACAAAAAGAGACGTAACAGTGAGAACTCTGGGAAGCAGTTGAACGGTTTGTAAGAAAACTAAATATTAGCAACTCTATGGCCTAGAGATTATACTCCTGGGAAATTATTCCAGAAAAATGAATATTTATGTTCACGTGAAACCTTCACATGGATATTTAGAGTGACCTCCTTAATAATAACCGAAATCTGAAACAAACAAGATGACTTTCAACAGGTAATAGTCTCACAACCTGTAGTATAGCTTCAACTGTGAATAGTTCTCACAGACTACTGAGGCAGAGAGAGAGAGAGAGAGAGAGAGAGAGAGAGAGAGAGAGAGAGAGAGAGAGAGAAAGTGAGAAAGAGAAAACCCCTAGCTTGGATGAGAATGATGCTGAATGTCAGACAGGAAAAGGAAGAGGAAGCTGAGGATGAGGCGGTCAACCCTGAAGGGTTTCTTCCCATCCACAGTGCACGATTCCACTTATTTAACATTCTTGAAACATCACAGCTACAAAAACAGAAATTATAGGTGGCCAGAGTTTAAGGAAGGGGGTGTGTCTATGGAAAAGCAATGTGCTTATTCCTTATGCTAAAGAAAGATTTGTGTGTCTTGATTTCACTGATGCTGCTGTTTTGGGTTTGACGTCTGACATAACAAGATGCTACTAGGCACAGTGCCCCCGCTGTTATTCCCTATGCATGTGACTCAACAATGATCTCAAAGCATCATTAAAAGCTTGACACAAGCCGGGCGGTGGTGGCGCAAGCCTTTAATCCCAGCACTTGGGAGGCAGAGGCAGGCGGATCTCTGTGAGTTCGAGACCAGCCCGGTCTACAAGAGCTAGTTCCAGGACAGGAACCAAAACCACAGAGAAACCCTGTCTCGAAAAACAAATAAAAAGCTTGATACAGATACACCATAGACCCCTGAGTAACTGTCCAGTCACAATGTGGGTGTCAGGATTTTCTACATAGAATTTTTTGAATTAATGTTTTTATTAATCATGAAAAGACATATAATATCAAACAATCCTATCAGCAGAAGTTCCGGTTCAGTTGTTCGTGACAAGGCCCGGGAATTGGTACCTTCAAAGCTTCCCGGATGCTGTAGCACAGGTGGAACTAGGAAGCTGCAAGGACTGGTATACCCAGCAGCCTCGGGCTCTAGCCCCTCCCCCGCCTCCAGCCGGAGACCTGGGCTTCCTCCACGATTGAGGTTCTCGGAACCATCCAGAATACCGCTTTCCCACACCCAACAGGGCCCTCGTAGGCTTCAGCACTATCATCTCTCACTACTCATAGCAGTTACCTCCCTAGCCCTAAGCCGAGCATCACTTACACCCCTTCCCCAATTTCTGCCATGCTCATAACATTGGTAATTCCCTTCATTTAGTCAAATTCAGCAACCTTCCAGAAAGCCAAAACCAACTCCCTTCTCCTGGCCTAAGCTTAATAATTAATTTTGAATAAACAATGAGATAAGAGTGTCTAGAAAGCTAGGCTTTTACAGAACAAAACATTATCATGCGTGCCTTCCTGCAAAGCAGTTTGAGAACACAATATGGTAGTAGATAATCCACTGTGGGTTTAGAATGCACTATTCCATTATTCATTTCTGTTGTATTGTTTTGTTATATTTTTATTAATTTGTGTTTTGTTTTATTTGTTCTTTGTATACTAACACATGTAGAGTCTTGGCAATTTGGGTAGGCAGGCACTGAGGGCTTCGCCAGCATCTCTACCCCAGGTCCCTCTTTCTGAGAGCTGTCTTTGGACATGTGACATCTAGGCAGAGTTCCATGACCTCTGTCAAGGAGGCATGATGGGCGAGTTTCTTCTACTCTCCCCCAGAAATCCTGAAGAACAAGCTAGATCCTTCGGGAAATTCCCACAGAACTGCCACGAGGACACATATTCTGTTTCTATAGCTATATATAAACTCTGCCACATTCTCCAAACATCACATTGGTGCCTTCTGAGTTTTTGAAACAGGGTTTCTTTGTATAGCTTTGAAGCATGTCCTGGAACTCACTCTGTAGACCAGGCTGGCCTCGAACTCACAGAGATCCACCTGCCTCTGCCTCCTGAGTGCTGGGATCAAACGCATATGCTACCACCACCTGGCTCACATTGGTGCTTTTATTGATACTGTCAATTTCATAGATAAATTAGGGAAAATGAACACATTTGTGGTGGCTTGTGCTCTCTATTGGAGTGTTAGCTGATGCATGGTAGGTCTGTTATTTGTTTTTGATTTCAATGCTAAATAAAACATAAGGTAGAGAGCAATTGAAGAAAATAACCAGTGTCAACCTCTGGCTATCACATGCACAAATACGCATGTGCACATTCACTCAGAGACACAGACACAAATACACATACACACACACACAAAAGCTATAAGTACATTATCATTTATGTTACTTTTGTAAACACCTATGTTACTAAATTTTCATATCATTCATAAAAACTTTTTCATGATCATTTTGCTGTCCTCCACCATGGCTTGTCAGGGTCCGGCCCAGACACAAACCATTTCTCATTCCAGAGTGGAGGTGTGGGAATGAGAACACAAGTCATGTGACTATATCAGGAGGGAGTTCTCAGTGATCATTCATGAAATCTTGAATTCACATCCTAAAAAATCACCCACGTTTATTCTCCAAAAAGCTTTTATGTCAAAACATAAACTGAGGGGGAAGTTCATTAGCATTCTGTTTCCTAGGTAGCGGGAAGAATGTCTTAGGTCACATCCACACCTATCTATGCCCATTTTGTCACGTCTTCCTATCTATGCCTGCTCTGTCACATAGATTGAAAAACACGTCTTCCCCAGGAAACCTCCTAAATTACAGTAGAAGGAGCAGAACCCCATTAGCATACCCTGACCACTTTCTTTGGTGGCATCAGGTTTTCTCAAAAGGCTAGGTGACCACCTTCGTGTGGCAGGTGCAAACTGTGCCTTGTCAGGTTGCTCAGAATTCTGTCTGCCACACAATGTAGGAATATAGACTGTATAATCTGGCCCCTACAATAGCTATTCCTTTTCTACAAATCTTCTACATCTTAAAAGATTGAATTATAAACCTAAAGAAAAATAGCAAACAGCTAGATATCAGGCTATTAGCAAGACTAATTTTGAGGATGTTGAGCAGTGGCACAGATGTAAAGCTGCCATTTCTTTTCTTTCTCTTCCTGAATGACAATTAACTGTGCTGATGAGGACCACCTCAAGTCTTTAGCCATCTCTTCCTTGCCAGCTCATCATCATCTGGTCCCTGGGCTGTTGGTAATCTGAATGTGCTGGATTTGCTGTGAGGTCATCTTCTCTTATGGGCAGACATTTGCAGTTGAAATCACAAAGGGAAGAAACTGCTGGTACGGACTGACTTGCCCAAGTCCGCCCCCCCCCCCCGTTTCACTGCTGTGTTTGTTCAGTAAGCCTTGATATATAAGCGAACTCATGCAAATGAAGGCATCTGTCTTCATTCCTCTTTGGCATAGCATCATTATGCAAACATTAAACACCAAAAAAGACATGAAATGATTGATGGTTTGAGTAGAGCCTCTAGGTTAGCAGGAAGCAAATTCCAGAAGCAGGCAGGTCCCGCCCTCTCCTTTCCTCTTCTTTCCCGCTCCTTTTGGCAATACCCCGAACAGACTGAATCAGTCCCTTTGAGACTAAGGGTTCTTATTGGCAGTCAGCGTCCTTGTGATTCAGCACATCTTCTTCCAAGAATATTCCACCTTTACTTCTGGGCCTTGTTTAATTTATATTCCTTCTTTGGTCTGGGCTGCTGCTCAGCTAATCCTAATCAATAAATCAAGCAGATTGGTCGGGAGGCAGCACTGTGAAATGGTTCTTGCGTTTGGAAATACACACCTCTCGTTTACCTTGTTTCCCAAATGATTTCTTCTGTCTGCCTTTGCTCACCCCACCCCGTGGCTTTGCCTCTGTGCCTAGTCTGAGCAGCTTGGGATGATGGCCGGAACATTTTCAATCTTTGAGTTCTGTTGTTCGGCTCACTGTCAGCATTCAACGACACACAGAATTAATGACTGTACAAATGACTTAATTAACTGAGACATGAATGTTTTCTTTCTTGGTATTAGAACTAGTTCTTAGGAAAAGACTTAAAATATTTTTAAATGAGAGGGTAATTGACTATTACCAGCTTTTAAAGTACCCAGATAAATGGATTTATATTCCAAAGAAAAAATTAAATTGAAGGAATTGGGTTTTTCATTATTTCTTTTTTTTTTTTTTAATATTCTGTCTGTGTGTATGCCTGCAGGCCAGGAGCGGGCACGAGACCTCATTACAGATGGTTGTGAGCCCATGTGGTTGCTGGGAATTGAACTCAGGACCTTTGGAAGAGCAGGCAATGCTCTTAACCTCTGAGCCATCTCTCCGGCCCCATGATTTCTGATATTCATCCAGAAATCTGGGAAGGACCTGGTACCTACTTTCCTCGCAGAGACAAACCTACATGGCCCCATCCCTTAGGACTGAACACCGTGTGGTCAGAAACCCTTCTCACATCCTTGGAGACGCAGGAGGAATAAGCTTCAGAGAATTGGAACTCCCACGTGGCAGGCATGACATGACCATTTAAAAATTCCGTGCATCCTTTTGTCACAGAGCATGCAGAAATTAAGTTCTTACCGACCAGGAAGGCTCGTCTCTTTGACTTGCTTTCACAGTCCTGGTAGGCACTGTGCAGACCTGCGAGAGAAAGAATTGGCCAAACATCTTACCCAGTTGTGAACCCGGTGAACTTAAATAATGATCAGCATGGCAATATGTGCCCCTGGGCGTAGTAACGTCAGGAATTTTATGGAGTAACCCACCACTTTCTGATTAGAGTTAAGGCCTACTCCACAGGAGGAAATACATGCTTAATACTGGAAATCTGGCCAAGAACCCCACAGCTGGAGAGTTCACAGGTCCCAGGGATAAACGTGCTACCCTTATTCTGTCAAGTGTGCACAGTATCTAACCACCCTCTGCACCCCTAGATTGGTGCGGCTCCAAGGCCTCATCGGAGAAGTCTCTGTGCCGGGGATAGGTGTTAGCAGTGGACAGCAGAAACTGACAGCAGGTCAAACTGACCATGAAGTAATTGGATCTCTCTCTCTCTCTCTCTCTCTCTCTCTCTCTCTCTCTCTCTCTCTCTCTCTCATTGAAAATAGATTCTTCACTCATACAGTACATCCCAACCAAAAAGAAGTGCATTTCTAAAGTTATCCTACCTTCTACTTTGGCTAAAATCAAAAGATTTGAGTTCCTGATTAGTATATAGATATTATTCCCGTAAAATCCATGAGCTTTAAAAATTGTGTTCCTTCAATAGTAAAGTTTTATAGCGATTATCCCAAAATCC
>NC_022024.1:2391848-2409083 GCF_000317375.1 Microtus ochrogaster
ATTTATATTTATTATTATTATTATTATTATTATTATTATTATTATTACATTAAAAAACACCAATCCAAATCCCCACACTCCTTCCCTTCTCCCACTCCCTCCACACACCCTCCTACCCCTTCCCCCTCCAATCCTAAGAGAGGACAAGGAGCCCTGTGGCAAGTCCAAGGCCCTCCCTACTACATCTAGGTTGAGCAAGGTATACATTCAAAGAGAATAGGATCCCAAAAAGCCAGTACATGCAGTAGAGACAAATCCCAGTGTCGCTGTCAGTGGCCCCTCAGTCTGCCCCAGCCATACAACTGTCAACCACATTCAGAGGTACTAGCTTGATCCCATGCTCGTTCACTCCCAATCCAGTGCAGTTGGTGAGCTTCCATTAGCTCAGTGGGTGAACCCCTCATGGTCTTGACTTCCTTGCTCATATCCTCACTCCTTCTACTCTTTACTGGACCTTGGGAGTTCAGTCCAGTGCTTCGATGTGGGTCTCTGCATCTGTTTCCATTTGTTGTTGGATGAAGGTTCTATGATGATATTTAAGATAATCATCAGTCTGACTGCAGGGCAAGGCCAGTTGAGGCCCCCTCTCCTCTTTTGCTTAGGGTCTTAGCTGGGGTCGTCCTTGTGGATTTCTAGGGATTTTTCTAGGGCCAGGTTTCTTGCTAACCCCATAATGGCTCCCTCAATCAAGATATCTCTTTTCTTGCTCTCCTCTCTGTCCTTCCTCCATCCCTACTATCCCAGGGCTTTGGGTTTTTAAAGACGAAATAGTGTTGTTAATATTTCTCGAGCCTGTATTGAACACTCTTCAGGCAGTTGGCTTCCTCACCTGAGAAGTCTGGGGAACAGTGAGCTGGTCGCCATATCCTATGCATTTGTGTGATTATTTAAAATTCTGTTCCTTCTAGCAGACAACACTGTGCTGTACTTTGAATTATAAGAATAGAAAACAAGTCTCTAGTGAATGGTAGAAACCACAGGAGAATACAGTCTTTGGTACTGGAGGATTGAGACTATGTATGTGAAACCAGAGTGGACTAGCCCACTGGTGCTGGGCTAATCACCTCTCCTGGAAGGCATTTCGCTGTGCCATCTGCACACCCAACATCATGAGCCACTGCAATGACCAGGTCTTTTCTCATAAATGAAAACGTAGGGGAAATGCAGGGAGTGGAGTCATGTAACCATGCAGCTGGCATCCCTGGTTCTTCTCTCATTTAACGGGCTGAATGTGTGTCTTTTACAGAGGAATTCAAGGGCTCCACCGTGGTGGAGCTGATGAAGAAGGAAGGCACCACCCTCGGCTTGACGGTCTCAGGGGGAATCGACAAAGATGGCAAACCGAGAGTGTCCAACCTGCGGCAAGGAGGGATTGCTGCCAGGTAACTGCTTCGGAGGGAAACAGAGAGAACCATACAAGGGGATAATTAACTCAAAACATTAGAGTTCATCAGTAAAGGTCACTGATAGAGAAAGGTTGGCTGCTGTCTGCCAGGCAGCGCCTCCCCACAGAAGCACAGCAGGCATGCTTCAGAAAAGGCTCCCCAGCTCTGCCAGTGGCTGTGCTGAAGCCACTGGGGACTTATGTGTCCCCTCAGGAGCAGCCCAGATCTCGCAGGTTTAATTTCAACAGGATTGCTTAAGGTCTGACTGTCCCTCTGGAGAGCAAATGGGCCGCAGAGGAAAAGTGACATTCAGATTTCCTAAGTGTGGAGCAGATGACCCGTAAGATGTAAACTGGTGATGGAGCGAGGGAGGGAGGCACAACTCCAGTTTCTAGGCAGAGTATTTACTTTTCCAGGCAGGAGACTTGGCTTTCTCACCAGGACATAAGACGTTTCCTAGAGGAAACACTGAGCAGGAAGCTCATCTTGTCTTTGTGTCCGGCGATAAATACTTTGACTCCCGGCCAGTGGTCTCATTGCCTGCTCTTGGTTTGGAAGTCTGTCTAGTAGATAAAGCCCAGAGCATTGGGGGTTCTGGGGCCACAAGGGATGATGGGAATGATTCGGAGAGTCACATCTTGCTCTGGAATTTCTTCCTCTTCTGTTGTAGGAGCTGCTTGTTTGTTCCGGGCTGCCCAGAACCAAAATAATCACACAGAAACCACATTACTTACACTACTGTTTGGCCAATAGCTTACACATATTTCTGGCTTACTCTTATATCTTAAACTAACCCATCTCCATTAATCTGTGTATCGCCACGAGTCTGTGACTTACCAAATTCTGGCATCTGTCTCCTGTCGGGCTACATGTCTTCTCCTTGACTCCGCCTTCTCTCTCCCAGCATTCAGTTTAGTTTTCCCACCTAGCTCTACTCTACCCTATCAGGCAAAGCCAGTTTCTTTATTAAGCAATGGTATTCACAGCATTACAGAGGGGAATCGCACATCACTCCTCGATATTCTTTTTATCAGTCATGATCAAGGAGACAACTTTTATTTTTTTGAAGAGCAAACACTAAGAAACAAAATATGCTCTTTCCTTGACTCTGAGTCTGGTCCCACCCCCAACAAAGACATTAAAAGCTCTGAAATGTCCAAAGGCCAGGTGACAAAAATGAGAGAGAGGAAGAAGAAAAGGTTTGAAGTTTCTAGGATCATGGTGGATCCCTAAAGAAGCAATGCTGGGGGCCAAACAACTAATGTTTTCAAATTTTGTTTTGTTTTATGATGTTTTAAAAATAAAAGAGGTAAAACGTTTGAAGAACAATCGGAGACAGGTCAAAGACAATATGGTAGGCACCACTGTGTAGCAGGGCGTAACAGGCAGGGTAAGTAGGCTAGCTCAACCACATCCCACCCGTGCTCACTCACGCTCCTTTGAGGTTCCGGTCAGAGGAAGCTGGGTATTTGTTATCTTGCCCTGTTAAGCTACATGAGGGAAAGTGAAAAGATAGGAGACTGTCCTGTGGGGAAATGTGTCCACCGTAGTGACTACATTGTTTTGCAGAAGTGACCAGCTGGATGTGGGTGACTACATCAAAGCAGTGAACGGGATCAACCTGGCCAAATTCCGCCACGACGAGATCATCAGCTTGCTGAAAAATGTGGGGGAGAGAGTGGTCCTGGAGGTCGAGTATGAGCTGCCACCAGTCTGTAAGTGAAGACAACCCTGGAGGGAGGACTGCCGGCCACAGCTCCTACCACTGCTGGCTTCTCTTCTTTTTCTTTCCCGTCAATGTCGCTACAGCGGACAGAGAGCAGTTGTGTCCTATTTCAGAGTAACTTGAAATGGGAGACCACGTGTCTCCTTAGAAAGCACTAAGGACGCACAGTTGGCAATGAAATCATCTAGGAACCACGTTCTAAAGAAGTGATCTGTGGATATTGTTGCCATTTAAGTTACTTTATTTAATAAACAGTTAACATAATTTAAATCCTTACCTTACATATTATC
The DNA here is from genome assembly GCF_000317375.1 of Microtus ochrogaster. Classification (NCBI taxonomy): domain Eukaryota; kingdom Metazoa; phylum Chordata; class Mammalia; order Rodentia; family Cricetidae; genus Microtus; species Microtus ochrogaster. The sequence continues at coordinate 2,395,250 of NC_022024.1, forward strand.
CAAATACTGTGCTTAAATCTAGGAAAAGCATGTTTACATGCTTTATATCAACTCTTTGGTGTATATCATATCTAATTATTATTAAATGATGAAAACAATAGTAAGTGCAGCAGACAGACTTTGAGAACTTATTAAATCCAGCTTCACCTGCTACCTGTCCTTGAGAAGGTTGCTTGAGTGTTATGTCTCAGTTTCCCCGTCTGCGAAATGGAGATCATTGCTTGCCACACGAAGTGGCTGTTAGCATCAGTAAAGCACTTAGAACATGGCCTGACACTCTACGAGTTTTTAATAAGTAATAGATAGACTAATCAAAACTACAAGACAGGCATCTGTTCTTTTCCATCTTTGAAGGTGCAAGACAAGACTTTCTCAGGTTAGAAGGCTGAAAAGTATCTGAACCCAGCCTGTCTGTCTCACTCTCTTGAAGTATGGCTTCTGCTGGTTATGCCCTTGCGTTGAAGCTATGCTGTTCTGCTTTCCCATCTCCTTTGATGAGCTGTCACCAGGGATATGGCCCTAGCCAGCTCTTTGCTCTTCCCTACCAGCGAGAACTTAGATTATTATGAGTAGTTGGTGATAATCCATGTTTAGCAATGAGTTGACAAGTATTTGCTGTGCCTCAGCCATGAGTGCGCTCTAAGAACATGACAACATCAGTGGAGATTACTCTCTACAAGGATGAGACAGTATTTAGCAAAAGCCCTGATAACCATGATGTATCCTAAGGGACAGGAAAATACGAAAAAAAATAAATCAGAAGTAATTGGGGGTGTGGAAGGATTGGGAACAGACTACCATGTTACATAGGGAAGTTGGGAACAATAATCAAAAAGGTGACGAGGTCCAGAACTTGAAGGCGGTGAGGGGAACAGCCATATGAATTTCTGAAAGGAAGGCTCCAGGGAGAAGAAATGGTCGGTGATAAGAGCAAAAGGCACGGCAATGCCAGTGGTTGTTCTAGAAACATGGAGGAGGCCGGCGATAAGAGCAAAAGGCACGACAATGCCAGTGGTTGTTCTAGAAACATGGAGGAGGCCGGTGATAAGAGCAAAAGGCACGGCAATGCCAGTGGTTGTTCTAGAAACATGGAGGAGGCCATGTGGCAAGAGTGGAATGAACAGGAAGAGAATTAAGAGACAAGGTCAGAAATGCAAGGTGGAGTGACCTCATGGGTCACTGGGAGGACTTAGGAGCTCCCAGTTGCAGCGGCTTCCCGGTGGCTGGGCTTCGACAGAAGCAATGGCCACTGGAGACAGAGGGAGAGGGAAGTGTTGGGAGGAGACTGCCAAGATCCATGAGAAGTGGTGGTGAGGAAGATGGGAAATGGGTTCTGTGTGCTTTGAATAAGGGGCCTACAGGGCTTCCTAATGAACCTGAGGCAGGCTGTGCAAAAATAGGTCATCCAGAGGTTGTGAGCCTGAGCAACTAAAATGATATAGTTGCCATTAACAGAGCTGGGCAGGATTGCGGGGAGAACTGGTGTTGGAAAGACGGAATATGACATTTGAGATGCATTTGTCAAGCACACAGAAACAGCAAGGAAGAGGCCAGCAATGTGGGCAAGTGATTTCATTATAAATTGAGATTGAGGGTAATACAAACGGTTGAGACTCAGGGACCAGGTGAAACCAGCCAGGCTACGTTAAGTTCTCTGAGCCATGGGACACCCACCTTTAACTGGCTACAGCCACTGATGGGTGTATGCTGTAGGAATTCAGCAGCGAGATCACGTGCTTAGACCGTTGCTACACACTTGGCAAATATTAGCCATTATCATCGTCATATGGGCACAGTGGTTTCTTTAACTTGATGAAAGTCAAATCGTTATCTCAAAGCATCGCCTGAGGTTAAGAAAACCAACTCTAAAGAGATGTGTCTCTCATTTATACATTTGCCTTCCACTGCGTGTGTGTATCAGTAAGACACCTTCCCTTCCTAAAGGCATTCCATCTGGTTTATAGGGTCAGGCCCAGAGTGGGGCTTTGTCCAGTGTCATGAATGATTCAGAGCTAAGGCTCGGGGAGAATGGGAAGGGATGGTGCAAACCGACTAGGAGGAGGACCACCCTGAGCAGAGGTCCAGCGAGGGAGTAAGAGCTTACAGTGGCCTCAGGCTGGACGGAATGGGATTGTCAGAGCAGAAATGAAAGGCAAAGATGTCCCAGATAGAAAGCAGCCAGTGAGGCAACAGGAATCAAATGATGAGGCCCCATGGAATATGTGGGAATTGAACAATCTTTAAGGGCTTCTTAAAAACCATATCGTCAGACCAGCATGTTTCAAGTTATTATTTTAGAAACGAAATGGGAAATAGGTCCAAACAGATGCTCTAACCCATGGGCGACACTGTTACTGTTTCCCAAGACAGGAGATATCCTTGGCCTATACAGCATCTACAGAGTTACAGAGAAGGTTGGTACCCAACATGTTTAGGAGATAAATCTGCTGAGGCTTGCTACTGAAATAGATTTGTCTTCCCCTTGCAATAAAACTGACAGAAAAAAAAGAAAATACGCTTTTAAACACCAAAGTATTTTTCATGATAGATATCAGTTGGAAGAGGCCTATCCTCCAAGGATAATCTCTATCTATTTTTCTTGCATTTGGAAAATTAATAAGACCTGGGAGTTCAGAAAGGTTGAAGGCATTAACAGGCCTCTCCTGTACTTAGCTCAGAGCACCGAGAGTAAGCAGGCCATCACAGCTAGCTGAGGCCCACCCACGCTAGTTTCTCTCTGTCCCTCCAACACCAAGAACCACACACCAGAGCACAGCTGTCTGAGTCTCTGCCTACTCAAGGGCTCAGAGAAAGCTGGGTGTGTATGTCTGTGATGTTGGGGGTTTAAAAAAAAAAACAACTTAAATTCTGACCATGGGCAATCACTTATCTTTCCTAAGATTCGGTTTCTGTATGGAAATGAAGTATAGGTTGACCTGTGCTCCATACTTCATTTTAACTGAGAATTTTCTACTGCTTGCAGACCTACTTGGGGAGATTATGAGCAAAGTGTATCCTCTGTATTTATGCATTAAACATTGACCCAGAAATACGTCCACACTCTGTTCACATAGCCCCAGTGGAATTTTGAAATGCTAAGTAATTCTTGGCCATTTTCGGTTGACAGTTAGCATTTTATCATCAGCTTAAATAATGAGAAAGAATGTGATTTGGGGACAATCTATTTACTTAAATGGTGTTTCTGTTTAAACCTTGAAGCTACAGATTCTCCCTGTTTAATAATTAAAAAGAGAAATCTGTCAGGCCCTTTTGGTTCCTGTTAAATCACCAGCTGAGTAAGCCCAGCTGTCCGACAGAAGAAATCCTTTCTTCACTCAAATTGAAGGCAGGTCACGGTGTGGCCTCTGTCCTGACCCTGTGCTCCTCCTGGTGGGCGTGGTGAAGTCGGAGGGGCATTTGAAGATTTCCTCCATGCAGTGCATTCTGGGGTCGCATCTGTAAATAGGAGCACTGCTCTAGAGAGTTCTCCCAATGGCAGAGGGTGAGAAGGCGGCCCCACCCACTTGAACGCATTCCCAGCCTCTGCTTGCATCCCCTTGCCTCAGAGGCAAACGAGGCACAAGGACAAGTGGAAGACAGCTCAACTCCTGGTCTTCTGCAGAGGCAATGAGGATGGAAGAGAGATGGAGCATTTGACTTGGTGCAATCTTATCTGCCATAATAAAACAGCTTTCCGGAAACACACGCACATTCACAAACAGAAACACAGAGCCGCAGTCCAAATAAAATACTAAGGAGACCTCACTTAGCCCTCTAACCCTTTGGCCAAGCCTCTTCATTACATCTCTGCAGAATAATGAGTAACATTTACATGGTCAACACCAGGGTTCTGACACTGGGTGGGAAAACAAAATCAGCTAGGGCTAATAGTGTGAATAAAAGCTATAAAGATCCAATGTGTTTTGTTAATTGTATTAAGATGTTGCCAACAATAGCAGCTGTCATTGTATATGATGTAAAGTAGCGTGTGGATGTTCTGAAGCTGCGGGTAATCCCAGAGTCTTCATACAGACGAGATTTGACTATAAGAATTTTGTGGTCAGCTGTAGAAAGCTACAACAAAATTAAAATTCCAGTACTTAACAGTCCCAGGACAGACATCCAGCCGACATGCACAGGTGGCCCAGAGCTGGAATTTGGTTGTGTGTAATTGAAAGATGATGTAACGATTAAATAAGATAATATTTGCAAACCGCTTTTCTGAGTTCTGGGCACACAGTAGATGCTCGTCAGGTATTTCTCAGCGTGTCTTTGCCTTCCTCACACCAATAAAATGAAAATATTATATTCAAAACTAGTTTCTTCAAGTGGCTTGTTGGGTCATGGAGATAAGAAATCATTTAGTTCAAAGTCAGTTTTGTTCTTCATTTAATTAAAACTATCCCTCAATTCTTTCATTTGTTTGTATGTACTGTCCCTACTTGATTAAACTGAAATTCCCTGAAAAGCCAGGCAATGGCATTCAATTAATAAGCCATGTAGCAAAACATTTGTTCAACTGTGCATGAATGCTGTTTGTCAGCATATCCAGGTTTTTCCTGTACTCTCTGCCCTGGCCTGGTAGATCAACTTTGGGTACCAGTCTAATTCTATGAGTTTAAATGTCTTTTGCCATTGTTCCTACAGCACCCCTTTAGATGCTAAACCTTTAGGGTTTAGCATTTCTGACCATTAAAAATAAATACAATTAGTGTTTAATTTAAACCACTAGCTTGTTGTACAGATGGTGAGAAGAGAGTAATTTCTAATGGTTCTTTACAATTGTCTATATGAAGATGCTTCTTGAGTTTGGATGGAGCTAAGTCTTGCAAAACCCATCCATCTAGAGGTGAAACTGTTGTGAAGTTGCAATCCTTTGAATAATCCTAACCAACCAAATGTCTCAGCCTGATCCACTGGAAATGGCCTCTTGCCACTTAAATTAGCCTCGTTTTTGGTAAAGCATTAGCACAGGCTTATTCTATAAACTAAATGCCAAGTAGCTCGTATCCTCTGCTGAATATCCCACAGAGGGAAAGCGAAGCATATCTGAGTGTATTCCCCACCATAATAGAGCCAGCCCGTTGTAACTCAAGCATCCTAAGCCAAGCTTTTTGTATTGATAGCTTTATGTAAGAAACATGGTAAGATCTCGTAACAGTATAAAATGTGTTGTTGATACTAACTATGGCTGTAGACATTATATGTTTTTTGATATCGGATCTCACACCCAGACTATCCTTTAAATTGCTCTAGCCCAGGCTAGGCTTGAACTTGTAATTCTCCTGCCTCAGCCTCCCAAGAGCTGTGGTTACGAGCTTGCTCCACCACTCACAGCTTCCCCTGTACAGTTTTTTAAAGGATTGGAAGCCATCTACTTCTTTCTGTACAGCACACAAGTTTTTCTTTGTCCACCAACAAAATCATTCCAGCACTCATCACGTTAAAATACTAATTTGTGAATTTTTTTATGTAGCAATGGTTTATTATACAATCAGAATCACTCACTATTCCCCAAAAGCAGTTTCTCAGAATATTTTATTGACTCCACCTTACATGCCGGATCCTCGCGTGTGTGGTATTATGCAGTTAGAGACTGCATCTTGGCAGCACAATTTCATTTTGTGAAATGAGAGCAATAAAAGGCAAACCACAGAACACGGAGATAATAGGCAGATTGAAGCCTGTCTATGTTTTCTTGCCCATCACGTTTTGAATGTGCTTAGGGTTTCTTTGGCTCTCCATGTTTCATCTGGGCAGCTGGCATGTTTGCCGAACAGCTGTCTATGTGTCAGAAGATCTATTTGCATCGGCAATCTGATTATAAGCTGAGAAGAATGAGTTTTCTTCATCCTCCAGCTTCAAAACTAGAAATGAATGCAGAAATTATTTCATAAGCTTTGCAATAATCATATTACTTTTGTATTTCACAGAGGAAAATGTTTCTATTTGTTGGAGATTGCCTTGCGTGCTCTGTAAAGTTTACGCAACATAATTATCACCCCTTATCTAGGATAGGAAAGAATCTAGCTATGACTTTGTTTCTACTTGGAAAAATATGGGTCATTTATATGGGTAACTACACATAGTCTCTGTATGTCACTACAATTATTTTTTTCTTAGACTTTATTGGTACTATTTATTGCTTGTTCTCAAAATAAATTATTTGCAATAGAACTTGCAAGCCTATTGTATCACACTGAAAAGTTATAATAGAAATGTTATTACAACCTTAAACTTACCCTTTCCCATCTCATTCCCGTATGCAGCTGTGCAAGGATCGAGTGTTATGTTCCGGACCGTGGAGGTCACTTTGCACAAAGAAGGCAACACTTTTGGTTTTGTAATACGAGGTAGGTGATGGTTAGCAACTGTGGGTCTTCAGATGTTCCTGGAGAATTTTTCGGTGAGAGGTCAGAAGGCATCCTTAAAATCTGATCTTTCCATAGGGTAAAATTATCATCAAGCAAAGAAGACTATGAAAAAGATTCAAACAAATTCCAAATTCAATTTTGTTCTTAGCTCAGTAATACAGTGCAAGTAGCTACTCTTAGTGGACCTGGTCAGTTCCCCGGGACCATACTGACTTTGCACTTTCTAATGTTTCTTTGTCCTTGTATCTGGTCTTTATTACCAAGTAAAAAATATTGATAGGAATAGATTGATTCAATACATTGATAGGAATAGATTGATTCAATACTTAGGAATTAAGCAACTTTGTTTATATTACTTTCTTTTGAACTGCACTTTATTCTTGCAGCTTTCTAAAAATGGACCAATGATAATTTAACCCTTGGGGCACCCTTCTGTGTTGGCTCACTTGGTCTCAATATGAAATGGCATTGATACTGAAGAGTTCAAGTGACTCTATTAATTCTGAACTATTACTCTTAGTTTTTATGGCTCTGTTTTTATTATTAGTGACTTTACCCCTGAAAGACTATTGCAATATTACCAGCTCTGAAACTATAGTATGATAATGAGAGTCAATAATTATGTGTGCATCAGGAAATTTTAACAAATTTGGAGGGAATTTTTCTGTTGCTATTATTACCTATAACAATGCACTTTACAATTCTGCCCACATGATTGATAAAAGACTAACCAATATTAGCATGCATCTTAGTAATTATATGTGCACCAAACACTAAAACAGTTCTGTTCACTTGGACAAGCTTTTCTTTATAGCTGAGCTCTGAATGTTTAATTCTAAACTGGTCTAGTCATTCAGCAAACCAATTACTCAATGAAATATTCACTAAGCATACATCCACATGCCAGTAAGACAATAAGTCCTGTGGCATCTTAAGACAAAGACCCTACCTCAAGGAGTTAAGATCAATGAACTCAAAACACAAGTTGATAGTTTCCACTAAGTGAGCAAAACTAGGAGTTTATTATATGATTTGGCTTGGTGGTTTCGACAGTGTTCTGGTTATAAAACTTTTCTGGCCAAACTGTATCTTTAAGAGTCTCAATAGGTTCCAAGGCCAGGTTATTAACCACAACCATTTTTTAATTTCTTATAAAAATAATTAGACACATATTGTAAAAACTCTCCCTACAAGGTATTTAGGCTAAATGATGGTGTATGCAAATCTTTTTTCCTTAAAACCGTAAGGGAAATGCATTTGAAATGCATGCCAAAATTTCTAATTATCAAACAACTGCAGCCAAGCTTACTGCTGCTGTACATATCCATCACAGTTACTATAAGATTAATCGATAGCGAATCTAATTGCTAATGAAAGACCTGAGCCAATAGCAATTCATCATCACAAAAGAAAGTGAACAGATGCAACTGAATTTCAAATGTAATATTACCAAAATATCCTTCAAACAGATTTCAGGAATTTCAAAAGTTTATGTGTGTGCGCACACAAGGAGATCTCTAGAGGCTGAAACACTTGTTGATACTCGGGTAACACTTCATTTAGGCAGGAAAGAGTGAACCATGAACTGAGTGTTCTTTCATTGAATTTGTAAAAATAAAGTCCTCATAGTAGTGAACCAGGCTGAGCCAATGGCTGCCACATTTGTACAGACTTGAGGAATTTCCTTGATACACTGGTTAAACATAAAAGTTTGCAGTTTTACATAATTTTGCATTTCTAAAATCATTTTGAGGTCCATCTCTAGAAACTTTCTCTGTTCAATGAGCAGTCACAACCCAGCCACTAAGGGTCACTGGCTGATCAGAGTGAGGCACTATGGTGGGCAAATGTTAGTCCATCTGATGGTTTTGACATAGCTGCAATTTCAGCTAAATTTGGTTCAGTGGGAATACCAGATAAATCAGGATGAACACGCAGACAGAACATGTCCATTCGGTGCTGGAGAGTTTATTCTTCCCCTCTTCTGGTGGAACTTTGAACTATGTTAGCAGATGAGTGTAAGACTTTCTAATGAAAAAAAAATCTTGGTTTCCAAGAATAGATATTCATCCTATAGAGCAAAATGTGTGAACTTTAGAGAATTCCTTCCTGGAACCAAAGAACATTCTGTGTCAGCAAGATGGCTCAGCCAGTAATGGTGCTTGCCAACAAGCCCGATGACCTGAGTTGGATCCCAGGAACCCACATTTTAGAAAGAAGAACTGACTCCTGCAAGTTATCCTCCCATCTCCACATACATGTACAAACTAAAACAATTTAAAACATTAAAAACAGTTTAAAGAACAAAATCTATTTTTAGAGAGCATCATTATCACCAAACCTGCTTATTACCCTGGACAAGGAAGCTTAGCCCTTCCCATGTTGACAGTTGTAAAGGGTTCTGCTCATTCTAACACATGCATGATATTCATATGTGGTCTCTACTGTGATAGTGGCATTGGCTTTGTTTTCTAGGGCTAAATATTGAACCTGGAGTCTCATACATGCTAAGCTCCTGTACCATGAGCTCCAACTCCAGCCCAGATTCTAACGTTTTTTACAAGCGTCGCCACTGATGCTAATCATTATAACCAGTGAACATGGCTGGTCTGAGCAACCGCTTTTCCTTTACAAGCGCAAACTCCTAGCACCTAAGTGCTGTATTTAGTGCATTATTTCAATGATGATAAGATGTCACCCACCAAGAAGTTCACAAATTAATTAACATGCATTCAGTGGTTTTGTTTTTAAATTTGTATCAGAGAAAATCACGGGAAGGTTTCTCTAATCACTTCTATCATAGAAGAGCAAATGGACCTTTGTGGAATACCCTGCAAAAGCAAATGGTACTTTTCTCTTGGGCTGGATTCATTTCATTTACCTCCCCTATGCCAAGATTGGGAAATAACAGTCTGTTATACCACACACTCATTAAAGAGGAGGCGTGTGTGTGTGTGTACTCCAGGCTATATAACAAGGACCAATGTATGACTTGAAAGGTGTCAGCTGACTACTAGGAAAAGATTGTGAGCTCTGTCCTGTCCAGATGTGGAGTGGCTGCCCCAGACCCAGTGTTGGTTCATCACTGGGGGCACAGGCACATCCTGGGGAGCACAGATAAAGGAAGTTGTGGAAACTGGTCCTGGATCAAAAGAAAAATTTCCTAGGGGTTATGGGAATTTCCACCTAAGGCTCTATGTGATAGTTCTACAACTCCTAGAGAAATTTATCTTGTGCAAAATATTTGAATTCCCATTTGCATTCAGTGCAACAAGCCCTGTGAAGTCTTTCCCCGATATTTTGAATGCTATACTTTTGATAGTGGTCATTTGAGCCACTTTGTTTTGTTCTAGACAGGATCATATTCTATTACCCAGGCAAGCTTAGAATGCACTACATGGCCCATTGACCAGGCTGACTTCATACTCATGGGGATTCCAAGTGCTGGAATCATAAATGTGTATCACCACACTCTCCTTCCTTTCTTTCTTTCTTTCTTTCTTTCTTTCTTTCTTCCTTCCTTCCTTCCTTCCTTCCTTCCTTTCTTTCTTTCTTTCTTTCTTTCTTTTTGTTAACCACTTGGCACTTTTCTTGAGTTTCTTTTATGTAAGGTTGGAGACTTGTTCTTCATCTGTACTTTATCCCATGATGCTAAGCATAAGGTGTGCGTACCTGAACATTGTTTATGACTGGGCGATGTCCTCATTGGACCAGTAGTTTCAATTAGTAAGCCCCATACCATTTCCAACTGTCAAATGTCTTCTATCATTCTGATTATTTGTTTATGCGTATTGAGAGATGGAAAGGTAGTGTCTTCAAAACCATTCTGCCTAAACTGAATAAGCCCTTTAAGGGGTTTCCATGCCAGAGGGCATATTGCACATCCTCCTCTCCTCCATATATCCGCAAGTACACTGCCACATCTCCACTGGGGCTTTGTAAGTAATTCTTTATAAAGGCAACAACGAGAGTATTTAAACATGCCCTCCTCTTTTCTTTTCTTCTTTTCCTTTGCCCTAGGGGGAGCTCATGATGACAGAAATAAGTCTCGTCCGGTTGTGATAACCTGTGTCCGTCCTGGCGGGCCTGCTGACAGGTAAATTCCATCTTCCTTCATCCTTGTCCAGAACAGACTGCATACAGTTGGGGACTCGGAAAGAGAGAACGACCAATTGTAACAGGTGGATGTCCAGTGTATATGTGAGAATGTGGAAGCTGCGAGGCTTGAGCTGGGGGAGCAGAGAAAGGAAGGTGTTGCCTCCTCCTCCTTCCTTTACTATGCTTTCTCTCTGGCAAGTCCGCAGTTCTGAGCTCAATTCCTCCATCACAGGCACAGACAACACCGGCAACCTTTCAGGGTTGCTTGCTTTTAGCAAAGGGTGTGTTGGGTGGCCAGACTCACCAGAAGCACTTACGGAAAGAAATGGGCTCTTTCAAGACAGAGAGTTGGCCTATGTCCTTCTGCACTGCCACGTTCCATGGGAAGCCGGGCGGGTGCTGTGGCATCACCTCATGGTGGTGACCGGATCCATCACTGAGGAGTGACATTTACTCAGATGAAAATTTTATCAACCTCTAGAGACTTCCCTTCCTTGAGAATTTGAGTATATTAAGACAAAGTGCTTGTGGATGTTTTCTCATGAGCCTTGCTGGGTCCCAAGTAAACTCACAATCTGGGTGTCCGGAGATGCTTGTGTCTGTGTTGTTTCCTGATGGCAAAAGTGAACTCAAGAGTAACGGGGGCACACAACTTCTTCCATAGATACTGCTAAAGGGTGGGAAGTAGATACACTAACTGCTTCTGTCTATCCATTTAGAATCAAGACAGGTTTTTAAATGTTTGGGAAATAAGTTACCACAATAAATACTATTTATGTATGAAGCACTTCGACATTCCAGAAAGTACACTACATACGTGGTGAATATCACATTACTTTAGCCTTACAATCGCCCTATAAATGAAGCGTTCTTATTTTCTCCCTGTTGATCAAACCACGCCCCAGGATGGCTAAGACAGGCTTTAGAAAGAACTAGGGCACATATTCAGGGGTGATGGTCCTCCAGAGCTCATGCCATGAGCTCACGTCTAAGGCAGATAATCTTCCTGTAAAATAAGAACATGAAGAGCTATTGGATTCTCGGCTGTGCCAGCAGCTAGCATCTCTTTGCCTTTGCCGAGGACAGAACAAAATACAAACATCAGAGAGTTTCACCTTTTTTCCTTTCCCACGCTTCTCTTGGGGACTGCTCTGTCTAAAGAAAATAATCGTATACACATTTCTTATTAATCTTCACTCTTAGGGTTGGCAGGGATGTCAGGAGCAAACTGCAGATTACTGTCAAGTGAAATTAGGACCCAAAGAAACCTGAGCACGGAATGTGAAGCTTTAGAATTATCTAGATGGACGATGTTTGTTTTGGAGACAATCCTCCCAGGGTCCCATATTTGTCAGGCTGATTTTTGGCGTTCTCATCTCATGCCCTTCCCCCCAGCAGAGGCATCTTTGACCCCGCCCCCGTGGTGTCACTAATGTCTTATCGTCATCTCCTGGTGCCTTGAGTCTCCGTGTTCACAACAGGGAGACTATTATTGGCCGGCCTCATCTAAGGCAGGTGAGGCCAGATTGGCATAATAATCGCTAAATGGCTTCATAACTCAGTAGGGAAATGTATAGACTAGAAATTCTCACCCGCACTCCCTATCCCACTAGAGTTCACAGCTAATAAATGGGCTGAAATTAGAAGGCTTCTCTGTTCAACCTGACTTTGGGGGGAAAATAGGTGAATGTTATTTCCCGGGCTCCAATAAATCAATCTTAGACTTCAGGTGAAAGCCTACAAGCGGGAAAACGTGCCTCTCGTACTTCTGTCCTCCACGAGTTAACTGTGGGTGACCAGGTTATTTGCTACTGTGTGGTTATTTTCTCATTACTGGTTTTTGTATTACAGCAATTTTCTGTTCCGGGTTGCCTCTTTACACTCTCGATGTCATTCTTGATGCTGAAAAGAATGCAAATGGGATGGATGGCGGCAAGCATGCGCGTGGAAGCATGGTGCTGGCTAAGAGGCTATTAAAGCTGGGCCCCATTATGCAGAATTACTCAAGACCGCTCTTTTATTTTCTCTCTAGAGAGGGCACCATCAAGCCTGGAGACAGGTTGCTCAGTGTGGATGGAATTCGGCTTCTTGGAAGCACCCATGCTGAGGCCATGAGTATTCTTAAACAGTGTGGACAAGAAGCAACGCTGCTGATAGAATACGATGTCTCCATCATGGGTATGTTGGAATACAATGTCTCTGTCATGGGTATGTTGGAATACAATGTCTCTGTCATGGGTATGTTGGAATACAATGTCTCTGTCATGGGTATTTTGGAAGCCCCGAGGGTGTGACCTCTTAAGCTCTAGTTCATGTCAGCTGTAATCTGCAAAGTCACCTGGGGTAACTGTGACTGGCCGCCCCCTCATAGCAGCTGGGGTGTCACGGTGCGCATTTTACTCTGCATTCAGGAAGAGGTAGCTGCTGCTTTTCAGTGGTGCAGAGTTCTCGTGTCCACAGCTGTAGTTATGAAGCCACGTACCCTCAGGGCTTGACCTAGCAATTGTGTCTCCCATAGAAATTAATTTTTTTTATATTTTTTAAATTTAAAAATAGCAGTAAACTACTTTTTACCTCCAATATCGTAAAACTTGAGTTCTGGCTTTCTGATTTTTATGTCGTTGCAAGATAGCCCTAGCAGCCAGAAGTCTTGAGAGTGAAATGACAGAAAAAGAAGCCAGACCAGGTTTCTCCTCAAAGATTCTTTTTTTTTTTTAAGATTTATTTATTAATTATGTATACAGCATTCTACTTGCATGTGTCCCTGCAGGCCAGAAGAGGGCACCAGATCTCATTACAGATGGCTGTGAGCCACCATGTGGTTGCTGGGAATTGAACTCAGAACCTCTGGAAGAAGAGTCAGTGCTCTTAACCTCTGAGCCATCTCTCCAGCCCTCCTCAAAGATTCTTAATGACTTTAATAACCCAGAGTGAATGCTGGTGACTACATGAATCACTGTGCGTAGGAATATGGCTCGCTCTCTATGCGTGTAGGGGAGACAAGAATACCTAAATGAGACAGAGAAATAATATTTCTCCAGTGCAGCTCTTATTCTCACGATGCACACATCCATCCACTTTCTTACAAACAACATAATTTCATTCTTCTTTGTGATTGAATAAAACTCGGTGCACATGTGTGTATATGCATCTATTTTCTTTATCCACTTGACTGTTGACACTCAATGACTCTTTATTTTGCTATTGTAAATAATGTCACAAAAATGTAGATGGGCAACTATCTCTGTGATAAGCAAAACAGACTCAGAAAAGTATCATATACTTCCTCTCATGTATACAGTCTCTCTCTGTCTCTGTCTCTCTCTGTCTTTCTCTGTCTCTGTCTCTGTCTCTCTCTGTCT
>NC_022024.1:2409215-2415061 GCF_000317375.1 Microtus ochrogaster
TGTGTGTGTGTGTGTGTGTGTGTGTGTGTGTGTACTAAAGTGGAAGAAGTTCTACTTAGGGAAAAGGACTAGCAAGATAGCCAAGGGGAGGATTGAGAGAGAATATGGGTTGATTATAATCAAAGTGCATGATACTTGAATGGCAGTGTCTTCATCGACTATATGCATAGTGGACATAAACTAGCAAGGTTTTTGTTTCTCCAAGTAGATTATATTTAGTAGACAAAGAAAATAATGGGTGTTCATTTGTGAAGTAATTAGGTGTGGTGTAAAACATTTAATTTCCAATGAAAGCATGTGAGAATTTCCCTTGCTTCCCTTCTTCACCCAGAACTTGGTATTCTTGCCTTTCCCATCCCATTCATTCCAGAGTGTGTGCTTTGGGATCTCACGCTACATCACCTAATACATATTTCCTGGGTGGATAACATGAAACACCTTTCCATTTGCCAGTGGAAGATCATGTCTTAGGAAATGTGTATGTTTGTGTACAATTTTGGTATCAGTATCTCATCTTAGAATCCGATATATTGTTAGTAAATTTTAGATTAAAAGGTTTGGGCAGTTTCAGTGACCTACTTGAAAAATGCTTTGAAGATGAAAAAGTTAATTAACTGGAGTGGTATTTAGACTGTGTTAACATTTTAATGAAACAAACAAAAGTGTAAAAAGAATGACTCTCAGGAAAAGCAAGGATTCAGTTTTGAATGTTAAATCGGGGACATGTATTATTATCTAAGAAGAGCTATGAGTGAATTACTGGGTATTTTACCCCATAATCAGAGCAAGAGAGAGAACTGTCACAACTTCCTCACAGAGAGGACCCTTACACCCACGAGTCTGGGTGAAAGCGAGGGAAACGATCTTGGACAAAACTACAGGCACTCCAAGGGCGGTTCTCAGGGCAACCAGGAGTTGAACATCAGCAAAGTAAAGAAACTGCACAGGGAGCAGGGAGGAGCCACCAGTGACGGGCACCGTGAACCTAGGCAGTTTAGAACCATAGAGGCTACACTTCTCCAGTTTCGGAGTTAGGGTTTCTGTTGCTATGAAGAGACACCATGACCACGGAACTCCTATAAAGGAGTTCATTGGTGTGGCTTACAGTTCAGAGGTTTAGTCCGATATCCATGACTGGAAGGATGGTGGTGTGCAGGCAGGCATCGTGCTAGAAAAGAGCTGAGAGCTCTCTCATCCAGATTGGCAGGCAGCAGGAGCAATAAGTGAGCCACACTAGGACTGGCTTGAGCATCTGAGACCTCAAAGCCCATCCCCCTAGTGATGCACTTCCTCCAACAAAGCCACACCTGCCCAATAAGGCCAGGCCTCCTATTAGTGGGATTTCCTGTGGACCTTTGGGGGACATTTTCTTTCAGAGCAGCACATTCTGTATAAAATGATGAGACTTCCACTATTGCCTTTGCAAGCTGGTATGATGGTCCATGCATATGTGGTGCTTGACACATCAAGGTACATAATAAATGCATTTTATTTTAAATATACAAGGAAAAAAATCCCTTTGTTTTGATGTTGTTGAAATATATTATCAAATGATTAGGAGAAACCTAAGGGCCCTACACTTAGAAAATAATTATATAATACCTATAATATAATAACAAGGGAAGCGTGAGACTGAAGGAAAAATTTTTCTTTAAAAAAAGGCCCTAACACTAACAGAATACAGAGTCTTGGGATGAACTTGTTTTGAGTTCTGGCCTCTGTTGACCTAGGACAAATTATTTCACCTTTCCAGGCCAGCTGGTCTAAAAAGTCCTGTCTAAAATAGAGAAGGCAAGGAAACAACAGTTCTTCTAAGTGTTTGTGAATGTATTAAGTCAACAAACACATGCAAACTGCTCACCATAACTGAACTATTATTAGCTGTGAGGAAATGAAAGTTGATATTTCCATGTTCCATGTCTCTAAAATGAATCTCAGGTCTCCCATTGCCCTGGATTAAAATCCAGCTTTTGCTTTAGTTTATGAAAATATGTCATCCTTTCTCAAAGGACTATCTGGGAAATTATACGGCCTGGATTGTTTTGTTTTCCAAAAGTTCATGTAAGTGCTTATTGTCATATGCTTTTGCTCACAGTGTTTTCAAAATATATTTCTGAGAATGCAAATTAACTTCGATATTAGACTCTTTAGTAAAGTAAGACACAGTCTTCTCATGGCTGCTGTGCTGGGGCTGGAGAGGAGACTCAAACATTCAGAGAAACATTAAGGTTCTCAAACATGAGAGCCTCAGTTCTGTTCCCAAGCCACAAGTTATAGCCCCCAAATGTCTGGAATTCCAGTTCCATGAATACAGTCACCTATTCTGACCTCTGAGGGCACTGTAGACGTGTGGTGCACTTACATGCATGCCAACAAAACAATCATACACATAAAATAAAAATAAATATTTTTAAAATAAGAGTATTGTTCTGAACATCAATCTTTAGGTCAGTTTTACAGAGTCAAAGGGCATAAAGAGTTCACCAAATCTGTTCTGAGTTAGAACTCACCTTAGCTATTTTTAAACACTTCATGATTCTCTAATAGTTGCTTTCTTTACAATTTGGGGATAGTCATCAGTGAACATGGAGCTCTGGTTAGCTGGCAAAAAAAAAAAAAAACCCTCATGTTGTATTATGTAAATGTTTTCTTCCCATACTGTAGATAATGACTATAATGATCTGGTGAATTTCAAATACAGCCAACAAATTATTGTAGTTGATAATAAAGATGGAAAAAGTCAGCCACGGTCTTCCTCCCAGTTTCCCGGACCCTTCCCACGGCTGTGCCCAGTGTTTATCACCAAGGACTCAGGTCAAGCCCACCTTCTCATTGGTGCAATGCATTTTATTCCCCCTCTGAATGAGAATGAAAGACACTCGACGCTCTCTTCCCTTCCGAACACGTTGTAGGGGTATTTACATTTACATTTGCCTGAGGTGTGTGTGTGTGTGTGTGTGTGTGTGTGTGTGTGTGTGTGTGTGTGTGTTGTGACACAGGGTTCCATAGATGGTGGAAGCACTAAGCATGTCTTTGTTTATTCCCGTTAAACCTCACAGGGAGCCATCAGGTATGCATAGAAGGAAGGCTCTTGATGACAACTGTAGATCCCACAATATTTTGCTTATAGATTAGCTGTCCTTATGACCAATCATTATTAAGTGGGTGTTTGTACAATGTACCAAAACATCAATATTTATGCTTCATGTTCAAAATGAGGTTATTTTGTGATTTATGATTTTGTCTTACAGTGCAGTGTGATATCCACAAACTTTCAATCTCAATACTTCTTAAACTACCCATGGTGTTTCTCTGAATCCTGTAGGTCTTTAACTCTCTCATTAAATACCAACTTTTTGTTTTGTTTTGTTTTGAGAGACAGGGTTTCTCTGTTTAATGGTTCTGGCTATCCTAGAACTCACTTGGTAGACCCATCAGGCCTTGAACTCACTGAGATCTGCCTACCTCTGCCTCCCAAGTGCTGGGATTAAAGACAAACTAGATATCATTTTATATGCTCATATTCAAACCTATATTATGTTCTGTTATATGATAGTAGCATGAAGAACTAAAGATTAATGAGAAGAGAAATTAATGTTTCATTCCAAGTACCCCAAGACATTACATCTCTGTGCAATCGTGTGGAGAGTCCTTACCTACATGCATTCAATCCTGAGCAAATGAAAATAGCAATTTGTGAGCAACTGTTTAAATAGAAATAGATTTGGCTGTTGCAAACCTTTAAAAATGGTGGATTTGTCTTCACAAATCATAGGTTTATTGACATTGCATTTGCTTTTCTGAAATATCAGAATCGGGATATACAACCTGTACCTATGAATCCTCTGCTACAAGTCCTAAGTGGTAATTATGATGGCAGTATTCATATTCAAAGACAACATTCATGTCTCCACTGCTGCCTCATGTGTCCTCAGTTGACCAAAAGTGTAGATTTGCAAGGATTCCTTCAGTAGTCACAGTGTACCACTTGATGAGCCTGTCACTGACAGACTTTTCTATTTTCTTAGAAAATACCAAGCTGGGCGGTGGTGGCGCACGCCTTTAATCCCAGCACTCGGGAGGCAGAGGCAGGCGGATCTCTGTGAGTTCGAGGCCAGCCTGGTCTACAGAGCTAGTTCCAGGACAGGCTCCAAAGCCACAGAGAAACCCTGTCTCGAAAAAAACAAAAAAAAAAAAAAGAAAAGAAAAGAAAATACCAAAACAGGAGCAAAGAGTATCCTTCATAAAACACACACATAATTTTTAAATGCTAACAGTCTTTTCTTTAGAATGTTATTTTTATGAAATGATAGTTATATTGTCTTTTACAATTTTTATTTAAAAATGAATTCTTTTGTGGGGATGTTGACACAGGGTTTCTTTGTTGTAACAGCCCTGATGTCCTGGAACCCTCTTTGTAGATGAGGCTAGCCTCAAAATCACAGAGATCTACCTGTCTCTGTCTCACCAGTGCTGGGATTTAAGTCATGCCACTATGACTATCTTGAAATGAGCTCGTATAAAATACTATTGTTCTCACTACTGCATTCCCGATTGTGTTCGAACAAGAAGGGAATGCTATGTGCGGTCCTTACCAATGATTTCTTCCACTGCCTTCCTCTTCTACTAATGTGAGAAGCTTTTCTACTTCTAAGGACTCACTTGATTGCATTAGACCTCCAAGATCATCCCACTCCATTTTTAAGGCCATCTGTGGCGTGACAGAATGAAATCATGGAAAAAACACAACGTTCACTAGATCTGGGAACTGGGTGTGGAAATCCTTGGCATGTGAGTTCGTAGACTTAGCCTGCAAAGACTGTCCACCACAGATAACATGGTTACAAACAAACTAGAAAAGAAATACAGCAGGAAAACAGCCAATTAGAGATGAGCAGTAGAAACCAGAGTAACTCCAGTGCCTGGCAAAACACCGGGCACAAAGTGAGTTCTCTGCCATATTTATTGAGCAAATACGCAAGTATGTGACTCTCAGAGTTTTCATTCATCTCCATGGCTTGCTATATTGCATATTACATCACATTTCTATACATATTTTAAGCAAATGGGTAAAGTATCTTGAAACTATATACATAATATATGAGATTTGTCTAGAATAGGGAACATCAATTTTTTTTATTTCTGTGTTCTATCTTGTTGATGGAAGGTGACCCTCTGAAGCAGTGTACAGAGACAAACTTTGAGATTTTAACCAAGTTCATTGGACAAGAGCATGCTGAACTCTTGCACGGTCTACATGACTGCTCCAGGTACATGGATAACAATGGCGTTGGTCACCTTGCTACACCCACTGTATTGGTTATTTTGCTTGTTTCTGTGACCAGATACCCAGCAAAAAGCAACGTAAGACAGGAAGTGTTTATTCTGGCTCACAGTTAGGAGCTGAGGGCCATAAGTCCATCATGGCTAGGAAAGCAAGGTGACAGGAATAGCTCCGCCCTGCGGCAGTGGGAGACAGCAGCTCGGTGGATTGTGAAAAGAGAAAGCAGAATGCTTGTTTTCTTATTTGTCCTAGATCCCAGCTCAATGAATGGTGCCACCGACATTTAGGGCTAGCCCTATCCCCTACCAACAACCAGTCCTCCCTAGAAACGCCCTCATAAACATCCCTGTGGAGGTGTTTATTAATGCTCCAGACATTCTTAATCTTTTTTTATTGATATTATTGAGCTCTACATTTTTCTCTGCTTCCCTTTATTACTTTCCCCACCCCTCTACCCTCTCCCATGGTCCTCATGCTACCAATTTACTCAGGAGATCTTGTCTTTTTCTACTTCCCATGTAGATTAGGTCCATTATGTCTCTCTTAGGGTCCTCATTATTGT
>NC_022024.1:2415781-2417297 GCF_000317375.1 Microtus ochrogaster
GTTGGATCTTTTCTCATTCTGTAGGCTGTCGTTTTGTCTTATTGACTGTGTCTTTTGTTTTATAGCTCCTTTTCAGTTTCAGGAGGTCCCATTTTGTAATTGTTTCTCTCAGTGTCTACACTACTGGGGTTATATTTAGGAAGTGGTCTCCAATGCCAATGCCTTCAAGTATACTTCCCACTTTCTCTTCTATGAGGTTCAGTGTGGTTGGCTTTGTGTTGAGGTCTTTGATCCATTTGGACTTGAAGTTTGTGCATGATGATAGATATGGGTCTATTTTCATTCTTCTACATGTTGATATTCAGTTATGCCAGCACCACTTGTTGAATATGCTTTCTTTTTTCCATTTTATATTCTTTACTTTTTGTCAAAACTCAGGAGTTCGAAGATGTGTGGATTAATAGCTGGGTCTTCAATTCAGTTCCATTGGTCCTCCTGTCTGTTTTTATGCCAATACCAGGCTGTTTTCAGTACTGTGGCTCTGTAGTAAAGTTTAAAGTCAGAGACTGTGATGCCTCCAGAAGTTCCTTTAGTGAACAGGATTGTTTTGGCTATCCTAGGATTATTGCCCTTCCATATGAAATTGAGTACTGTTCTTCCAAGATGTGTGGAGAATTTTGCTATAATTTGATGGGTATTGCATTGAATGTGTATATTGCTTTTGGTAAGATTGCCATTTTTACTATGTTAATTCTGCCTATCCAGGAGCATGGAAGAGCTCTCCATTTTCTGGTTTCTTCTTCAATTTCTTTCCTAAAAGATTTAAAGTTCTTGTCATACAGGTCTTCCACTTGTTTGGTTAGAGTTACTCTGAGATATTTTATGCCATTGGTGGCTATTGCAAAGGGTGATGTTTCTCTGATTTCTTTCTCAGCCCATTTATCATCTGTGTAAAGGAATGCTACTGATTTTTTTGAGTTAATCTTGTATCCTGCTACATTACTGAAAGTGCTAATGAGTTATAGAAGTTCCTTGGTAGAATTTTTGGGGTCATTTATGTAAACTATCATATTATCAGCAAATAGTGAGAGTTTGACTTCTTTTTTTCCTATTTGTATCCCCTGATTTCCTTTGGTTGTTTTATTGCTCTAGCTAGACCTCAAGAACTATATTGAATAGATATGGAGAGAGTGGACAACCTTGTCTTGTTCCTGATTTCAGTGGGATAGCTGTGAGTTTTTCTCAATTTAGTTCGATGTTGGCTGTTGGCTTGCTGTATATTGCCTTTATTATGTTTAGGTATGCTCCTTGTATCCCTGCTCTCTCCAAGACCTTTATCATGAAGGGATGTTGTATTTTGTCAAAGGCTTTTTCAGCACCTAATGAAATGATCATGTGGTGTAGTAATAAGAACGGCAGGGCTGCATCTCGCCACCTGACTAGCTTTATACCCGAAATAATTAATTACACAGAAACTGTATTCTTTTGAACACTGCCTGGCCCATTAGTTCCAGCCTCTTATTGGCTAGCTCTTACATATTGATCTAACCCATTTCTAATAATCTGTGTAGCTCAC
>NC_022024.1:2418465-2424233 GCF_000317375.1 Microtus ochrogaster
CCAGACAGGACAGAAACCCCAACAAGCAGTCCCACATGTTACATTTCTTACTCCAATCAAAATAACAACCAAAATCCCCCATCATAGTCATTTAGAGATCAAGCAATGCTCCAGCCAGTGGTCCAAAGACTGGTCCATGGTCCATACGTGATTCCCTTTAGAGTCATTCTACTGGTAAATGCTGCAGATTGAAACACTTTATTGTCTTGCTGCTGTAACTCAGTGGATCTCACCCTTTCTAATGCTGTGACCCTTTAACACAGTTCCTCATGGAGTGGTGATCCCCAACTTTAAATTTATTTTTGTGGCTACTTCACATCTGTAATTTTGTTACTGTTATGAATTGTATTAAGTATTTTTCGAGACAGAGTTTTGCCAAAGGAGTCGTGACTCACAGGTTGAGAACCCCTGAAGTACCTGCATATTTCACTATTCTCTATTCACTGCATACAACAGGATGATCCATACTTTTTTAAAAACTCCTCTTAAAGAGACAGTACACTATTATAAAACACAGGTATTCAACATGGATGCATAGTGTGGTCTTCATGGTGCTCTTGAAGAGTTGGGATCATCTTATGACACTAGGAAGCAAAGGCTTTTGCTTTAAAATAAACTTAAATATCTGGCTGCTCTTCACATTTAATTATTGGGCTAGCCACCTTCTGTGTAAAGACCAGCTTGGTTTGCATCTCACACTGCTTTTTTCATGGCACATGTTCTCTTTGGCATTCTCAAATCAAGTCCTACACCAGAGACCTGCAGTGAGTCCCAGCAGCTCCCGGTCTGTGGACTCTTTCGGAAACAAGATCACCACTGCAAGTAGCTTCAAGGGAATGTGAAGATTTGGGGTGGGGTGGCCGCAATAAGAACTAAAATGCTCAGTGTGGTCCATTCTCCCAGTCCTGTGGGTGAGCCACCCCTGCTCTCCATTCTGTCCCCAGTCAGGTGACACTGCGGTCTCATGCTGGTCTCTCAAAGCCTCATCCCTGATGCATTAGTCGCTGTCTCCTAGAACATAAGGTAATTTGGTTAGTCTAACTCTGATGTAAAAGGTATACATAAACAGTCTTAAATATGTAAGTAATACTAACATAGGGGTACGAACCACTATAGAGTAGCTCACTAGTTCCTTCTAAAAGCTGAGTATAGTAAGTGTTAGGGTGATAAACAAGTATCAGAATAAGCGTATCACATTAATAGTTCAGCCTCTAAATTTCTAAATATAAAAGAGTTTATATTTAAGGGGATATTTTTCGTGATAGAATCGCAAAGGTCTCTGCATATTTTAAACACTACTCCATAATTACACTTAGGAGACTATACCATGTCATCTCAGAGATTCTTCCAACTCCTTGACTGAGCGACATCTTTGAATTTAAATATTCTAAAGCCTGTCACCATTCCTTCCTTTATTGTTGAAACCACAAACCCCGACTAAAACTGCTACTCTTGAAAATAACTTTTCATATTAGTTTAAGCTGATTGAAAGTGGTTACAGCTAACCTCAGTGTCTGTAAAAAAGTTGGCCATTGATTGGTCATTACTGTTGAAATAGGAGCGGTGGAGCTGCGTCCCCGGCACCTGGCCGCCCACATGGCTAGCTTAGCTTATGCCCCGAAATAATTACTCGGAAACTGTATTCTTTTAAACACTGCCTGGCCCCAATAGTTCCAGCCTCTTATTGGCTAGCTCTTACATATTGATCTAACCCATTTCTATTATTCTATGTAGTCCACGAGCCGGCTTACCAGGAATGATCTTAACCTGCATCTGTCTGGAGTGCTGGAACCATGGCGACTCCCTGACTCAACTTCTTTCTCCCAGCATCCTGTTCTGTTTTCTCCGCCTACCTAAGGGTTGGCCTATGAAATGGGCCTAGGCAGTTTCTTTATTAATAAGAAATCATTCCCACATCACATTACCTCAAATCCAGCAGTGCTGCCAACAGTTACAAATTCCCCAGACTGCCTCTCAGCAGCCCTTGCCCCTGTGGTCAGCACACTGTCCCTGCCTATAAGAATTTGATCTTGGTGTTCTGAGACATCTATTAAATTAACTAAAACTTGGTCAAAATTCTTTCGTTTTCAGATTGTACATGATGTTTTAACATTAAGTATGCCCTCTTAGGGCAAAGTAGCCCTTCAATTTTAGCACAGTTTAGGATGATGAGCAGTAGCTCAGTCAGGGGTATTCTCCCTTTAAGTGGTAAGTTTCTCTGAGGTTATTTGTATGTATTATCTACTCTAAACTGGCTTTTCCTTTTCACAAATGAGATGCAGACAAACTTGGTTATTAATCATAATGTCAGTCTGGGTCTATATTTTGTTATCTGCCTTCACAGTACCAATCAAGATTATTCCCTTCATGGAGATAAATTAATTGTATCTCCTTTGCTCATGAAACCAGTTCCAAACTGTCTTTCACCGGGGAAAAGTATTGGTCTCTATACTTCTCTGAAACACTATTGCACATATGGTAAGCTGTAACCTTCAAGGAAGCCAAAGACAGAAAGAGTCCTGTCAGGCATGCCCCTCTTCTGTGCCTTTTCCAAATGCTTTGGCTCTCTTTGACACACAAATATTTACTTCAGTGTCTGCCATAAGAAAAAAAATCCTATTTTTATTAATTCTTCCATGCTAGTGGCTGTTCAAATACCACATTAACATATCCTATTAACACTGTCAGCCTTACCACCATGGCACTGAGCCCCTGGACTGCCTTCTGAAGTACCCAGTGGCATTCCAGTCTTACACATGACCAGTCTTTGTCACCACAGGGATAGTGACAGAATCAGAAACACATGATTCTACTTCTTGCACGTCTTGGGTCCTGGTACCTTTACTAGTGGTAGTGAGGGGGGAGTGAAGAAATGCTAGACACATGGTCGCAGAAAAAGTAGGGAGGGTCAGGTTATCTGGACTGCGAGCGGAGAAGCTGCACATCCTGGAATTATATACAGCATGCTAATTATATACAGGCAGGTGGGTTACTGCATCCAGCCGAACAAGGAGTCAGGTTATTATATACAAATAAGAAAGGAGGTGGGGTTTATGGTATACAGTTGAATCAGAGACGGGTCCAGCTAATCTTGCTAGAATAAGCATCAGTGTGGGAGCAGTCGTCAGACCGTAGACATCCAGGGGAAGAAAGCTGTAGTGGGCATCTTCTGACCACACCGTCAACATTCACACTTGAACTGGGAGAGAAAGCTTTGCCAGCCCTCTGACCCTCACCCGGGGATGACTTGGCCACGTCTGTGGGTCTGAGGCATGGGTCCTTAGCATGACCATGCTGATGTCCGAAGCACACATCTCTCAGAACTCCGTCTACTTCCTACAGAGGTTGGGAGGTTGGAACGTCTTTCTGAGGACTTTCTCGGTTACTAGTCAGCTACACAAGGGCTTTTCTCAGCTGTGAATTCAGTTCTCGGAAGCAGGTGGAAGTCCCCATGGAAGAAACACCAATGTGAATTATTCTCTTTCTGTGGAAACACCTGTTCTTTCTACCTAAAAATGTGGGTGACCATAAAGTAGGAATCTTTATGGAGATCTGTGGCTCAGAGAGGTCCCCACTTTAAACTGCTGTGACCTCAGAGAAGTCGTCTACAAGGATCATTTAAAGCCCGAGTGCGCATAGGCCACCTCCTCTACAGAACTGCTTTATTTTAAAACAAGGACAACACAATAAGAACACTTGAAAACCTGCCACCCACCTCATCACCTTGACAGCAACTCCCACAATTCCCACAATCTTCTCGTTCTAAACATTTGCTGGAAAATGAAATAAGACGCAGACACTGACCCAGCCTAGCTCCTCTCCAGGATTCTCTCTGTTCAGCTTCTGCTACCTGGGACACTGACTGATTCCTGGCCCAGGATTCAGCTTGTGTGCTTCCTCTGACCTGGGGACACTAGGATATAATGATCCAATGGATTCACACTTGATTCTTAGCTCTGCAACATACTAGACGTGTGACCTCCCTAAGTCTCATGTTCTCTCAACTGTACAAGGAATTCTGCCACGGTTGCTGTGATAACTAAATTTGTTTAATACATTAAAAATACCCAGCACACACAGAAGTAAAAAAAAAATCCCATTTTTATTGTTTTTGTTATTGTTGATGTTAGGTGAATTTCCTCACTGTGCTAGTATTATATTTCCAGTGTGTTCTAATTTTGGAGGTAGACTTTATAAACCTAACTAGAAATGGTCCTTCTTTCCCTTTAATTCTATAATGTGTTATAAATATATGCTTCCTATACTCTCATTTCTTTGGGCATAGTAGTCTTGCAACTGTGCTTAGCGCTCTCCTCCTGTAGGACGGGGAGGCTCCATACCCATATTGTCCTCTGTGGGGCCCTCCAAACAGAGATGGTAGAGTTTGGGGTTGGTTAAATAAACAAATGAGGATAATTCATATTGAGCCTATGTTTTCCCCACACTCAATAATATTCAAAATAGTTTCTCGTATGTTTCCACTTTTCCCCGTAGTTTTACAAGCTTCATTCTGCTTTCCCGTTGTGGTAGCCTGGTAAGGTATCAGCTCCTCCTTGGTTATGGAATGGCTAAGAGGACCGTATTGGCCACCAGAGTCTGGCACACTCTGACTATTGGGAGGATCCATGTGTTTTCTACAATGACAGGGAGGTTCACACATCCCTGGTGAGTCCATTTGCAAAAGTGAACAAACACCAATTTCTTTTTTCTTTTTTTTTTTTGGTTGCCCATTTTGGCAGCTTTATTTCAAGTGCATTTAGTAATCAACATTGTATCTATTTCTTGTGGCAGTGTACAAATATTATATGCATGCTATTTTAAATTTTTTTATTGCATTACAAACACTACTTTCTACGCAAACATACAAGACTTTATAGGCTTTACGGTCACAGATATTCAGTGTCCAGTGCTAAAAGGCGCATATCTAGAAGGCACTGTAAGAGCCTTGAAGTACACAACCTTTGGGAAATTTTTGCTCTTTCTCAGCGAATATCTCATGAATATCCCCTTTAAGCACTACATAATGCTGTATTTCTTTTATAATACCATTATTTTTAAGATTTTGTTTTTAATTGTGTATATGCCTGTGCATCCACTTGTGGGTATGTTCCCTTAGTGCAGAAGATGCCCTCGGAGGCCAGACATGGGCTTCAGATCTCCTGGAGCTGGAGCCACAAGCAGTAGTAAGCTACCTGACATAGGAGCTGGGAACAAAACTCAGGCCATCTGTGCTCTCCTGTCAAGGGGTACCAATATTTTAAACTAAATCCACATGTAAAATTACATATGTTTACACACCTGTTTTTCACAGAGCTCTGTGGGCATAGACTAGAAACACTCCAAATGGTCTGTTCTCGTCAGGCAGAGCCTTTCGTCCGCAGCTTCTCATCCTTATTAGTCGGAGCTGTAAGCTGGGATATGTCAAAGATGTTGTGGCCTCAGCCACTGCCCTTAGGAGCTTCGAGAAATAAGAAAGGCACAAATTAAGCTAGTTTGCAAAAGAGGAACACTAGGTGACACAGTTAAGTGCTAGTTGGAACGCCGCCCCTCTCCAATACGATGTCGCTGCTAGCAGATTGGATTTCTACTCAAAGGATAAGTCAGCGTTTGAGAGGAAGTACAGTGAGTTACCCAAGAAGAAGGTAAGAAAGCCAGAATACAAACTTTTCTGCACCGGTTGTGGTGGCGCACGCCGGTAGGATTTGCTGAAGGAGGCAGAGGCAGGAGGATCACGAGTTCGAGGCCAGCCTGGGCTACACATTTAGCCG
>NC_022024.1:2424458-2427278 GCF_000317375.1 Microtus ochrogaster
ACAAGACTTTATAGGCTTTACGGTCACAGATACTCAGTGTCCAGTGCTAAAAGGTGCATATCTAGAAGGCACTGTAAGAGCCTTGAAGTACACAATCTGTGTAGAACAGTTCTTCTTGTGGCTTCCCTGGAGCCAATTCTTTCATTTCCCTCTTCTCCAGAAGTGCCTCCATGGAGCAGTTCCACTGAAAAGCCTGGGCACACTGAGCCTTCCCTTTCTCGCCCACACGGGGTCCTCACTCCTGTCTGATCACGGTTGTTGCCTTACACAACCCGCTTGCACGCGCACTCCTGACTCCATCTCTCCGTGAAGTGCCATGCTTTCTTGTGTCTACCGCCACCACTCAAGCCACTCCCACTCAATTTCTCCTTCCTGAGTGGGAGCATAAGTCCTACCTCATCACTAGCGCCAAGCCTTGCCTACAACTCCCAGAAGGCACAGTCCCTGGAGCAGCCTTCCCATCATGCTCCTCGAGTCACCAAGCGCTTCTCTTCCTTGGCCTGTCAGGACTTTCTTCATAACACCAAGTACTCTCCTCCAAAGAAATTCCTCTCTACCTCCTACGTGTATCAAAATACACATTCTTTCCCCGCAAATACCCTTGCTCATCATTTCCCTGCTCATCACTTGAGAAACTTCTTCCCCATGAACATCAAACTGGCTGTCCCATCTCTCCCTCAAGGGACCTTCACTTTCCCTTCATGGTTATTGTCACAATTATAATGCTAATTTGTTGGCGAGAGAATCCACTGCTCTCCTTCACTAAACTGAAAACCCCAGGAACTCAGAGACAATGAAAATACATATATTATATCTATATGTATGTATAGCCATACATATACACTGCTATATGTATAGCATGTGCCTGCCACACACAAAGACTGCACACATTAAATATTTGTTTCATGAATTATATGCAGACACCTTAAAAGCAGTGTGCCCCCCATGTTTCTTCTAAACTAAGAGTAAACATTTACTCTTTCTTGGAGCGCTCCGGAGGTAAAAGCCCAGGAACGGCTTACACAGCAGTTTGCACCCTACTGAATGTCACTCCTCTGTCTTCTCGGCTCTCACCTGCCCTCTCTCTGTCCCATCCTATCTCACCCCCACCCCACCTTTTGTCTCCTTTCCCTCTCCGTCTCCCTTCTCCTCTTAAAGAAACATTCTCTCGGCTATAGAGGAAAGCCTCGGGCCAGCATCTTTTTTAGATCTTTATTCAGCAAGGCAGCAAGTACGAGCCTCTCAGGTAGATCAGGAAGTCACCTGATGTCTGTGTTGGCTGGTGGGATCTATGTGTGCCAGGTCTTTTTGTATCCTGGTTTCTTTGTTACAGCTTGGGCTGTGTTAGGGAATGTGCGTGTCATGCGACTAAGTTTTCACCCTCTGCCACAAGACACAGCTCCTTTCCCCAGAGCCTCCACCCTGTGTGTGCCTAGAAACGCTCCCTTAGACATATGCAGCCATGACTTCAGGGCTGTGCCAGAACTTCGAACAAGCAGAATATGTGATGATATTTTCAGCTCCCTGGAATCATTTGTTGTGGCACACTGAAGTCTGTGGCTCTCAAGAGAATAGGAAAGGAAAATGGCTTAACCGCTCCAAGTCAGACAGAAGGGGAAGTACTCTTTCGTTCTTTTCTCTCTCTCTCTCTCTCTCTCACTCTCTCTCTCTCTCTCTCTCTCTCTCACTCTTAAAAGTGAGTCTCAGTGCTAAGGCAATGCTGTGGCTTGGCCTCCCAGAAAGCCCCACGGGCATTGTCCTGCACATGGTTCCTCACTGCTGTTTGCCTGCGTCAGACTCTGGACCGTCCATACAAAGCCCTTGAGACATCTGCTGTGGAGACCTGTTTGGCTCTCCCATCTCTTGTTCCCCAGAGGGGATGATTACCTAACATTACCCTTCTGATAAGATCCTTAAAAGTTGGTTCAGTTTGGTTTGGGTTTTGTTTGTATGGTTTTTACTTTGGTTTCCTTCGGGGACCAGGGGTTGTTTTTGAAAGACAGTCTCTTGATGTAGCCCTGGTATTCGTAGAACCTTGAACTCACAGAGATCTTCCTGCCTCTGCATCTCAGTGCAGTGCTGGAATTAAAGGCGTGCTCTACCACACCCAGCAAAAGACTTTTGTACATCATGGAATTGCTCCAAAGGTCATACTGTCCAAATAAAATCTCAGGAATTATAGGTAGCCTTTCCTACAGGATTCTTGGACTGAGGAAGGAACATAAGGGCCTAAGAAATGCTTCAGTCTGTTCAGCCAAGATAAGGATATTATTTGGAAATGTTAAATTTTCTACCTATGGAAAACACTAAAAATTAGTTTAATTTTCATAATTTGCATGGTTCTGATATTCCATGTGTGGATACATTTAGAATCCTTACAAGAAGCCTAGATCCAGAGCACTGTGGATAATCTAGAAGCACAGGAAATCAGTCACAAACTCAGTAAAGTGGAACTATCATGGAAGTGTAAAACCATCTGGGGGAACCATATCAGGGGAGCTGTGTATCTCGTTTGCCCCTCCCTTCTCTGCTCTTTGCTGTAATTTTCCTGGGGGACAACCTCACCCCATGCTACATAGATACATGTGTTAGCTAGAAGTTCCAAAGCGTGTAAATAAGACCTTTATGTTCTGGGCTTCATAGCTGCTGCTCCCTCTTTCTCTTGGCCAAGCAAAGACAGTGCGTTTGCTTCACATTAACCAGTAAGTGGCATAGCTGTCACTAGGTGCTCCTGTGTAGTAACCCCAGGAGAAGGAGAGAACGGGTGTGGATTTGTGCAAGGGACTTTGTTGTGCGGCAGCTGTGATTACTTTGTTGTGT
>NC_022024.1:2427553-2431223 GCF_000317375.1 Microtus ochrogaster
TGTGATTACTTTGTTGTGTGGCAGTTGTGATTACTGCAGTAGCCCATGACACACACGTCCTTCCTTTCCACAGACGAAGTTGCTCTGCCAAGGTTTCACAAATCATTTAGTGTTGAATTTAGGATTAGACCCAGGTAGACTTCACAATTATGATACTGTAGCCACAGCATATTAAAAGAAATTATAGCGGATGCATAAATTATTATGATTTCAGATGAAAGTCGTGAAGTCAACAGAGCAAGTATTACACGACATGTGTTTACATGTTCTAAACTTACGTTTTCAATTTTTAATGAAGTTCATTTATTGTTTTTCAAAACTAAAAAAATCTTACAGAGATATTTACAAATAAAAGTGAACTTTCAAACTTAGTTTTAAGACTAAGTACATTTTTTGAATGCCCATAATCTCCCACTATTTAAAAAAAAAATAAAACATCAAATACTTAATGCCTCAGAAAGTTCTGAGTTAGAGGGAAGAAACTGAGAGAATAAATTCATTATCATCTACTGGTACTTAATCATTGTGGCATTTTTATTGATTGAAATTATGGTAAATCCACTCAGTTCAAGGGAGTGAAGAATGACTTTCCTGGGATCCTCCTACCTCTTATTTTCTTTATTCTCTCGGTGTCATAAATAGACCTAGAGACATCTTTGCAGATTTCCAGGCAGTGCTGAGCAGCTCAGGTCACCATTATAACCCAGAAATATGGACTGTAGCTTGCCTAGGAAGGGAGGAAGGAGCCAGGAGAGGAGCCTGTGCTTATGTAAGAGTTGATATGATGTAATTCACTCGCAGTTCCGTGAAGGGTTTGAAATGAAGCAGCAGGTTAACTCTTGCATTTGAGTAAAAACCTGTTGCCCTCCCTATTTCTGTGGACATCAACAAAATATACATTGTAGTTATATTAGACCATTTGTGACTATTAAGAAATACCTGGGTGGGATACTTTAAAAAGAAATCAAAGGGTTTATATAAGTCCTGCCAGCCGTATTAGCATGATGCGTGGTGGGGGCCTACTGAATAACATCATGGCAGACTTAGAGGGGAGAGCAGCTAATCACATAGCTAGACAGGACACCTAAAGACAGGACCCGTGCCAGGCTCGCTCACTGTCTCTATCTGTCTTTCTGTCTTAGTTTTTCCCAATTATTATGGCATTTGCACTCACAGTTCAAGGGTGTGGTTCATCGGAAGCTGAAAGCTGCAGGGGCTTGAAGCGTCTGGTTCATCACATCCACAACCAGGAACAGAGAGCAATGAGTGCAGGCTGACACTCCACTCCCTCTCCATTGCTGCAGATCAGGATCCCAGCCAGGGAATGATGCCGCCCACAGTAGGCAAGTCTTCCCCTCAGTGTAATAAAGGTAGCCCTCTGCAGACATGCACAGAGGCTGTCACCCATTATCTCCCATCTATTGTAACTTTACTGTGTTGCCATGGAGCAAACCCAGAGCTTCATACATACATATGAATATACACATATACATATTAAACAAACACTCTACCACTGGGCCACGTCCCTCCCTTACCCATAATACTCACTCTTATGAGAATTCACTCATAACTAGCATCCCTTCTGAGTGTGGCAGTTTCAATGACTTAGAGACCTGACCTCCCACCAGACTCCACTTTGTCAAGATCCCATCCCCTTCCATGTCACCTTATTGGCTCCAAAGCTTTCACTGTATCAACCATTGGAAAGATACACACCCAAACCATAGCACAAGTAGCTAGAGTCCATAGCCTTAATTTCCCAAACCAGTGGGCTTTTCTTTCTGCTATGTAGACCAATTTTGGGCAATTTTCCTCTCTAGTCCTTAAAATTATTTCATAATTACCTCATAATTATAGTTTGTGGTAGTATACCTCATAATATCCTATATTTTATATACAATAAAATATTTCATACTTTTGAAATATCCTTTATACCTAAGCCTGCTTGGAAACCAGATGCCCGGAGAAGATCTGTCTCACCAAGTGAGTGGAGACACATTTAGAACCAGCTTCTAAGTCCTTGACGGCTCTATGGAGAAATTAATACCAACCACATAGCCGTATTTCATCACTCTCCAGAGTCAAGAGTCCTCGTAGCCATGTCTTCTTGGATATGTCTTCCTTCAAACCAAGCTCATAGTGTAAGGTGACATGTCCTTCTTACCGCTCGCCACACACCAGATCTTTCTACAGATGAGTTCTTCAGTGTGCCCATGAAGGGTCGGGAGGCAGCTCTGTGGTAGAACACTTGTCTTACGTGTATGAAGCCTAAGGCTTCTCCCCTAGCACGTCACAAAAAGAATATAAGCGAGTAGATGGGTAGGAAGTTTGGTGGTTAGTGCTACTTGCCGACTTGATACAATCTAGAATCATCCAGGAGATGGACCCTTGGGCACCCGTGTGGGCTGACCTTGACCCATGTCCCAGGTCTATCTCAGAGGGGTTTGTTGAGCAAGAGAATGAAATTAGACACATGAAAGCATTTTGTAATCTATAGCTGATCATTAAAATATAAGGCATAGTAAGCAATAATTTTTAATATTAATCAATCATCCCAACCTATCTTGATTTACTTGATTCTGACATCTCACTTATTTCCTATTCCTGCCCAGAATAGTGCAATTTTCATATAATTAGAAGTTCCACTTACTTTACAGTTAGTAAACAAGTGTGTACTGAGGCTCCAGTATATGAGGATTCGGGGCACTGGACTGTGGCCTTCTGTTTCTATCCCGGTGTCCCACTGCCTCAAGCTAGGGACTCCTCTGTGCCTTTGCTCGAATCAGGTTATCTTTATCTTCTCATTGACAGATGAATAGTTACTTTACTACACAATAGCCATGTTGTTCTTTCATTAGATCTAGCCATGCATTTAAACCTCTATATTTGTCCAAAGTTTGCTTGCTGTTTGATTTTGTTTCCCTCTTAGACACACACAAAGATGTGATTTTTTAAAAAGTAAATAAGTTGTAAATATTTTAAAGTGTATTTTGGAGAGTTGGAGAAGAGCTCAGCCAGCAACATTTGCCAGGCAAACATTAGGACATGAGATAAAGGCCCAAAGCTCACACCCTATGTGCACATAATTCGCGTCTGAAGGAACAGAGACCAGCTATCCCCTGAATTCACTGGCAAGCCCGTCTAACTTAATTAGCCCCGGGTCCCAGTGAAAGACTGTATCTTAAGAGAGGAAGTGGAGCCAGTAACTGGCTCAGCAAATAAAAGCTGGAGAACCGAATTCAATCACTGGAACCCACATGACAGAAGGAAAGAGCCAACTCCCTCAAGTTGTCCTCTGACATGTATACATATGATACCACACACACACTCAAGCAAATATATTTTTAAAAAAAGACAAAGTGGGCTGTGCCCCAAAAACACAAGACCTGAGGCCGACATCTGTGATGTGCTTATTCATGCATGCCATCTGCATGTACACCTATGGGTGCACACAGATACACACACAGATACACACACACACAAGTAAATATGCTTTTTTATTTTTATTTTTTTCTTTTTTTCTTTTTTTTGGCAACCACGAAGGGATTAAATATGCTTTTTTAAAAGACAAAGTGGGCGGATCTCTGTGAGTTCGAGACCAGCCTGGTCTACAGAGCGAGTTCCAGGACAGGCTCCAAAGCCACAGAGAAACCCTGTCTCGAAAAACCAA
>NC_022024.1:2431323-2433403 GCF_000317375.1 Microtus ochrogaster
AAAAAAAAAAAAAAAAAAAAAAAAAAAAAAAAGACAAAGTGGACAGTGCATTAAAAAAGAAGACCCGAGGTTGACCTCTATGACATATATATTCATGCAAGACATCTGCATGTATACCTATGGACACATACACACGACAGTTCCCAAGGAAGCTCTCTTTGGGGATAGTTAAGTGGTTGCTCCCCATTTGTCTTATTTCAGATCTGACTCTCAGAACTGCCACATGCTGATTTCTGACCATAAACATACAGCCGAGTGTGGCTTAGGATGCCAGAGAGTGTTCCCCATGCCACTGAGCCATGAACTTCCAGACCTTCCTTCGCAGGAATGGGGTTGGGCTTCCTAAGATGTGAGAACTGTTTCTAGGCCAACAGACACTTCCTCTTCCATAATCGGCTTCTCGCATCTGCAGAGCCTGGTGGAGACTGATGGGTTTTCTGTATGGATCTCTTCCCTAGTGCTGGAAACCTGGGCAGTGCCTGGTTAAGCCTGAGAAAGAACCAGACTTTCTAGAGAATGGTGATAGAATGTGAAGATTGGCCATAGCTATGAGTAATATGCCAAATCTTTTTAGCAGTTGAGGCAAGGATTTCTCACCGTGGAGGTAAATATTTGTTTCCCCAATGCTTGCCCCTTTAAATAGCAGTTTGGCTGTTCACAGTCACTGAAACAAGTAAAGGCATGACCTTGACTTCTCTGGAAAGTTTCTCCTGGAGTCCTGACACCAGCAGTGACGATGGAAATGAACCTTCTAGAACTCCTGCAAGAGGGGCACCGTGAGACCTAACACCGGGACAAGGCCTGAACTCGGAGGGCTCTTTAGAAAATGCTGTGGGCTGCTTTCTCTTATCTTTCTTTTTAAAGCTAAAATTGTCCTTGTCATCTAGCTGTATGGATGCCCTCCAAGCTTATGTTAGGAGCCCTACTGTTACTTTCCCAAAAGGCATGTGTAAATGTCTATAAAAACTATGTCAGCCTGTCAAATTAATTCTGAAACCTGCCATAGAAGCCCCAATATAGTTATTTCCTGCATCCTATTCCTTGGCAGGGGCTTCAGCTCCCCCTCTCAGTTTCTGAGCTCTAATTTCCCCCGAACTAAAGTCATGATAAAGCATGAGTCTACAGAAGGTCAGGAGAAGTGGGAGCCTTCGCAGCTGCAAAACTATAAAGTTCATAATGTCGGCTATCGAGATCTATTAAAAAGCTGCATTAATTAAGGCAATGTGGTGTCATGTTCTTGCATGGCTCTAGGGATTTACATAAGTAGGACAGGGTGGAATGAAGACATGGCAGACACACAGACACAAAGAAGTGGGATGCAGTGGTCTGGGCTCTCTGATAGAGAAGCCACAGCACCCAGGAAGCTCAGCATCCTCTTCACATACAGTTAAGCAAACAAGTGGGGTTATTCAACCAGCAGAACAAGGAAGTTGATATAATGGTATACAGGTGGTGGAGATCATCTCAGGAATGTCGGTAGGGGCACAGTCTTCAGGCCATTACACGTAGAGGGTGGGCAGAAGGCTTTGGTGGATGGTTTATGAACATATTGACAACATCCACACTTGGTTCAGAAAGGGGCATCACCATCTCTCTCAGGCAAAAGCTTTGCCATCCCCATGGGTGTGAGGCATTTGACACCCTTAACATGGCTGCATTCACGTCAAATAATACACATCCACTTAAGACTTTACTCAGCCCCGACAGTGTTGACCTGAAGAGATAAAGGATCAGTAAATAGAGGACCAGTACCCAGAATCACTAATATGCAAATCCTCATATGTAGTCACTAGTCATCAGATGTGGAACTTGAGTGGTATCAAAATGCAACAAGAGAAAAAATACCTTTCTATTAAATTGAAATATGAAATAAACTCCAGATGGGTTATCCAAACATGAAATTAAATCAAAGACTGCAGGAAAAATATGGGAGAATATCACCATGATGTTATAGAAGCAAAGACCTCTTGTTTTTAAGTTATGTAACTCCAGGTGGTGATGGTGCATGCCTTTAATTCCAGCACTCGGGAGGCAGAGGCAGGTGGATCTCTGTGAGTTTGAGACCAGCCTGGTCTACAGA
>NC_022024.1:2434229-2435301 GCF_000317375.1 Microtus ochrogaster
ATAGATACATAGATGTAAGCTCTCTTCTTCTAAACACACCAGCAAACAATAAGAAATAATGAACCACAGGAAGACTAAGGTCATTTGCAAACCATGTATCTGGAGGTGATTCAATCTATATTACGTTTAAATTTTTTGGATTTATTTATCTTTTATGTGCAAGTGTTTTTCTTGCTTTGTGCATATGTCTGTCTATGCACCCTGCATGTTCCTGGTGTTCACGGAATCCAGAAGTGGGTGCTGGAGCTCCTGGAACTGGAGATAAAGATGCTTTAAAGCTGCCATATGGGTACCGGGGACGGAACTCAGGCCCCTGGAAAAGGATTAAGTGCTCATAACATCTGAGCCACCTCTCCCAACCTGTGATAGGTGTTTTATGACTTCCACACCAGTAAGTCAGGTATCGCGAGAGGAAATCAAAAGACAGCAGAGGCACTTGAGCAGTTGACCTAAGAGTCCAATGACCAACAAAGAAATGCAAATCAGTACATAATATAATATCATCACGTACTAACCAAGTCGCTTTTGTGTTGGCGTTGAGGCTCCAAATCCAGGTCCTCAGGCTTGCACGGAGAACACTTTAGTCACTGGGCCACCCCCCCAGCTCCCATTTTTAGGGCTTTTTAATTGCTATTTTTTATGCTTGTCTATTAGAAATAGAGCACTTGAAAACTAGATCCGAGTGTACTTTCCATGTTCAAATAAACATCTTAAATCCTAATTTTTCTGGAAAGTTAAACCATACAATTGCAAAATTTCTTGTTCTGGAAGAAGAATCCAAATATAGTAAAATTCACAACATGCCTAAGGCTAACTTGAATTTGGATAAAGCGTTCTGGGTGACTGACCTTAGCCCCTGTGACAGGTTTGTCATGATAGTCTCATTGACTGTGCCATAACTGTACTTCTATTTTAATATGGCAGAATTTTTAATACACTGCTTATGGTATTTTTTTAACCTTTTAACTGAAGCCGGCAATGTAGAGAATGTACAAGCCCTGGGTTTTCACTTGATAAATTGTCATAAAATGAACACATCAAAGTAATCACACCTAGATTTGGGACTTTATCA
>NC_022024.1:2435683-2436685 GCF_000317375.1 Microtus ochrogaster
CTTCTAACAGAATAGGCTAACTTCTAACAGAATAGGCTAACTTGCTTAGTTTTGCATCTCAAAATAAGCCTAAGTTTAGCTTTTTATGTTCGATATTCTATATGTGAGATTCATATGGCTGTGGTTCGGTTTGCTAATTTATTCTCTTGGTTATGTAGTGTTTCACAAGGCAAATATGCACGCAGTTTGTTTATTTTACCGCTTAGGTATTTTCCATTTTTTCTTGCTTGTATGTAAGTTTCTATGGGAACCATAAATGGGGTTGCCATAGGGTAGGCCTGTGCTTACCTTTCACAGATAATGTCAAAGGGCATCTGATCTGTGATGATTTAAGAGAGAATGACCCCTCCTTCTCCTTAGGCTCATGTATTTAAATGCTTGGTCTCCAGTAGGTGAAACTGTTTGGAAAGAATTAGGAAGTGTGTCCTTATTGGAGGAGGGGTGTTACTGGGGGTGGGCTTTGAGATTTGAAAAGACATGGCCATTCTGCCTCTCCTCTCCTCTCCCCTACCTTCCCTCTTTCTCCCCCTATCCCTTTTCCCCTTCCCCCTCTCTCTCTGCCTCCTACCTATGGTGCAAAATGTGAGTTTGCAGCTGTTCCTGCTGCCATGCCTTTGCTCTGTCATCATGAGCTCTAACCCTCTGAAACCGTACACCTAAATTAAACACTCTCTCATATACATCTTGGCCATGGTGACTTATTGCTGCAATAGAAAAGTAATTAAGACAGCCTTCAAAGAGAGCTGGATGAATTCTCTTTCCACCCAGGCAAGGAGAATTCTAGTTGCTTCACACAATTGTAGTGGTCAGTGTTTCACAGAAGCCATTCGGTTCAGTGGGTGGCAATAACATAAATCTGTAGCCTGGACATGTAGTGGTAGGAGTGGTAGGGCTGCGTTCCTGGCACCCGGCCACCCGCACGGCTAGCTTTATACCCGAAATAATCACATGGAAACTGTATTCATTTAAACATTGCTTGGCCCATTAGCTCTAGCCTCTTAT
>NC_022024.1:2437305-2438663 GCF_000317375.1 Microtus ochrogaster
GAGCACACACTCAACCTTACATGCACACAGTGACCACCACACCACACCAGCTGTCACACCAGCAAGACACATGAGCGAGCACACGCTTAACCTTACATGCACACAGACTAACAGCTTAAGAATATTTCGTTAGAGTTCCACCATGCTGAAACCGGAATTATTAGAGGTATTACTTTCATAACATAGCATCAATAAAAAATACTTTTAACCAATAAGTAAACTGAAGGTATTTCTACCTGGAAGCTAACTTGGCATGCAGAGACTTTCTGCTCTGCTTGGGAGGTTGTAATCAGGACTTGCACTCTTTGAAAAGCAGGACTAGGAAGCGGGAAAACTGACTAACAAAATACAGACAAACCCAGAGTGTCTCCCATATAAACAGTCCTTGGCGTAGCATGTAATTATGCAGCCAGTAAATCAACACCACGCCAAAGGCTTCAATCCTGATGCAGACGTCTTACTGAGATGCCTTTAACCATGAATAATCTATGTCCACACGATCCATTTTTCCCCCAACTCTGCTTCACTACAATGGGATAAACTAATGA
The DNA here is from genome assembly GCF_000317375.1 of Microtus ochrogaster. Classification (NCBI taxonomy): domain Eukaryota; kingdom Metazoa; phylum Chordata; class Mammalia; order Rodentia; family Cricetidae; genus Microtus; species Microtus ochrogaster. The sequence goes on from NC_022024.1 coordinate 2,437,854, forward strand.
TTTGTCTATGGCTGGGTTCTTGATTTTTTTTTCTTCCTGAGTTCCCTCTGTTTCTTTTTCTCCTGTTACAAACTCATTTCTCCTCTTGTACTTTCTTGCACAGTATAACCTCTCTCTTCCACCCTGTTCACTTGTTCCTGCTTCTCCCATGCATCTTGTTAGATATCTTGGCATGCAGCCAGTACTCTGAACCCCTACTTTTCAGAAGGGCCTGTGAGAATGGAATTGGGTGGCACAGGGGGAAATAGGTTACTGCCACAAAGTAAAATGACCATCTTGATGATATAGTGGGGAAATGTTTACTGTGAAGTGATTGCAATGATTGATCAAAACATTAATACCTGTAGGTCTCCTTCTATGATGTAGAAAACAACTTCCACTTGTGTGGTTCTGGGAAGGGGTACTTGCTGAAATAGTTCCCTTGTTTTCTTATTGCTTATTCCAAGAAAATCAACTGGGAAACATTGAGATTAGATTCTAGTTCATCTGTTTGGCTCAACCCAACCATACCCGTTCTTGTTCAGGTGTCGCTGCCATTCCCTTGACACAATGGTTAATTAGTTTAAAAAGTAGTTGGAGATGGGCTGTTTTGGGTAATTCTCCAAGGTTCAAAGCCCTTCTCACCATGCATTTATATCTCTTCATTCTTTTCTGGACCTCTATGTGAGTCTTTGTAGGGGAAAGATGGACCAGGTGAGAGTGGGAAATCCCAGGTACAGAGAAGAATAGATATGACAGATTATGAAGCAGAAGGTGCATAATATTTTTGAAGGGCTGAAAGAGCAGACAGGACCTGGGGACTAGAGAACA